>NC_136485.1:97399999-97479999 GCF_053919585.1 Euprymna scolopes
GCTGGGACCACAATCTATCAATGTCAAATACACCTGAGTACCGAAATGGGCTATATCCATAGCAACTCTACTCCAAGTGTCCATGACATTAAGCCTACCTGGCTTCCAATGCACCGGAGCTGGATCTATGGATTGGCATTCTTTACAATCTCCAACCACCAATCGCACTTGAGTTTCAGTTACTGTAGGATAAACCAACTTTACAAAGTACCATGTCCTTCTCACACCGGAATGTCCAATCGACTGATGAATTGTTTGTATCTGAGAGTCGTGTTCGTATTCTGCGGCCACAGCGCACACAAGTTCTCTGGGTTCTGTTGCCTTGCGGATCTCATCTATTCACTGCTATGGTACTCGAGTAAGTTGGTCAGATCTGTTATCGTGAGACTTGACGAGCCTCACGTCGATTGTTAGTTCATATTCCGAGACGAAATCTTGTAGCGATGAGAGGCGACGCTTGATTAATATTTCCGAGGCTGCTTTGGTGTGTACTCTCGTTTGTCCAGACAAGGTGTCAGTTATCCACCGATAGACACAGGAAGTTCGCAAATGTATGGTTTTAGCTTTCCACTGTAATGCAAGGTTGACGCCTCGCAGCACAGCATCAAGCTCAGCTAAATTTATGTGTTTGTCTTCATGCACTGCGCAGAGCCAGCTTGCATCCTCCACCACAGAACCGTTGCTTTCCACAACCACACCTGTAGCAATAGAACTGGCATTGACCCATACTGTGACTTCTTCTCCACAGATACACCATTCACCTTTTACTGGATCTTCCTGGGCTACTCTCAAACACATGTCTTTGATCATTTGTGCTAGAATAGGGTCTCGCACTTCATCATCCCATCCAGTTGTGATCATATTCGCCCTTCATTTCACAAATGCTGTGGCGACACGCAATCAACTCCACACTGGGAAATGATCAGTCAGTTTCCCGCACACTGAAAACACAATTCGGCGAGTAAGTCTATTAGGTACTGTCGGAAGGTCACTGCCACGCCGCCATAGCAATTTTCCGTTTTCCTCTTGGACACGTAATCCCAATACATGTGAGCCCAGTCTCAACTGTCCTGGGGTCTTGCTTTCCAGGCCAAACTTCTCCAAATGTTCCTTTACACGGGTTGCCGAACATATGCTTTCATTCACAAAAATGTCATCAATATATGAGGACGTAGCCTCATTTATATTCTTATCCTGACTGAGGACGGTATTAACAATGGCCCGCATTATAAGAGGAGCAACGTTCTGCCCAAATCTGAGGCGGGTAAGACAATATCGCTGTCCCTTAATTTTTACTGTTTGGAACGGCCACAGAGATTTGTCAACATGTAATTGCAAATAGGTCGGCGTAGTTCCAGCACTGCAACGTTTGGTCCCTGTTGTCGCATTTCCCTCAATTTTTGTAAGCAAACATCCGTGTTGGCAGAATGTACATCCACGTACTCATTTAGCCCTGATAATCCATTACGGAATGCACTTTCTGTTTATTCTCCTGCACAACAGACATGAGATGGATTAGACCTTTTGGAGGGCCAAGTTCGTCCTCGGGATATGGCAGTAACCAACCATTATCTATCCACATCTGCAATTCCCGATCATCACGAATCGGTGTTGGCGCTGGATACTTTGCAAGTCTATTTCTCAATGTAAGTGGAGGTTGGTCGCCAGCCCACTTCCACGATGTAGTCCATTTCTGAGTATCTTGGTCATATTTGGCAGAGCAGTCAGCCTCAGTAATAGTGATAGCAGCAAAATTGTTCTTGCTAAAATGTGGAAAGGTCACCTCTCCTGTGCTAGACACAGCTACTCCTCCCAGTCGCTTGATTGTGTCCAGTCCAAGCAATAAATCAAATCCCAGTAAGTATCCATCCACAACTAGGACTTCTATGCTAATGCTCCATGTTGCATCAAAGTCAACCTACACCATTCCTACTCCACAGCAGCTTAGTGTGTTTCCATCTGCTGTGAAGACTGGGCTTACTTTCCTTGTCCACTCCTTGCAACATGGCTTGCGGACCAATGACTGTGTGCATCCAGTATCCACCAGAGCTGTGCGTGGTAGTCAATTGATGAAACCGTGACAATTGGCAAGGCACTAGTTACACCAGTTTGGGGGATGAGATCGGCGCTCACTTCTCACTCCCTTGCTCGTTTCCTGGACAAAATCAAGCAATGTGCCCTCGCCGCTGACATGGATAACACCTGATAGGGTTTCAAGATATGACCCCGACATCTCATCGTGTTGCACTATCCAATAGGCAATTGTTTGCCTTATGATTCAGTCCATTATTACACTTGTAACACCTCCGTGAAGTATCTGTCTCCTTCGGGTTAACTGGCGTCGATCGTGCAGCTAATGCAGCTTGCTCTGGAACTGTCGGGTTAGTCATTAAAATAGCACGAGCACGTGCCAGCACATGAGATAGATCCAAGTTATCCATGTGGGATGATGCCCGCAACAAGTTTTCTGCATGTTCCGGCAAACCAGCAATAAATGCACATTGCAGGCATTGATCTGATACGCCGCCAAACAGGACCGCTAGCTTGCGCAGCTCCGTCAAAAAGACGTTGACTGTTTCACCTGGTTGGAGACGATGAACGGCGAACTGCTTTCATGCAGCAAACGGATCCAAAGCAAACGCTGTGTACAGGGTTTTCTTTATACACCCAAAATCGGCCCGCTTTTCCTCACTTAATTGCTAGTACACTGCATAGACGCCGCCTGACAAACACATTGGAATTACACATTCAATGTGCTTTATGCCACTTAGCTGACATATTAGTTCAGCTTTCTCCAACCACTCCACTATTGACTGTCCAGATTCACTGTCATCAAATATAGGTATAAGTTTTGGATCAAAAGCCATAATATGAGGGGCGTGCAATAAGTAATGTCCCTGACCCACTTCCAGTTCTCTGATCTAGCTGAAATTTTGCATGTGCAATGATTTATATCTCTACGGGTTATGTTGCAAATTACAGCTCTGAACTCATTGTGGTTTCTGTTTTACAAGTGTTTGAACTGAGTCAGGTGTGAAATGGAGCCTGTTGAATGTTGAGCAGTGATCCGGTTTTTGTAATTGAAAGGATGCCCACCACAGGAAACTTTGGATGAAATGAAAGAAACTTATGGTGATAATGCCCCATCATATGACCTTCTAAAACGCTAGCATCATGAATTCAAACATGGCCGGAAATCTTTGGAAACAGTTCCCAGATTTGGTCGCTCCCCTTCTGCCATTGATGAGGCATCTGTCTGTCAAGTTGAGGCTGACATTTTTGAAGATCGGGCATTACTATTCGCCAAATAGCCCAAGATGTCAAGATTAGTACAGGGTCTGTGGAAACTATCATTCATGACCATTTGCATATGCATAAGGTGTCTGCCAGATGGATTCCCAGGTTGCTCACAATATTCCAGAAGCGAGAACACATTAAGTGCTCGAGGACGAATTTGGAGATGTGCCAAGAAGATCAGTCAAAGTTTTTCAAAACACTGATTACACATGATGAAACCTGGGTCCATCACTATGATCCAGAGACCAAAGCCCAGTCAATGCAGTGGAAGCCCTTGGACTCACCACCTCCAAAGAAGGCAAGGGTGCAACCCTCCGCTGACAAGGTCATGCTCACAGTCTTCTGGGACCAAGACGGAGTAGTGATAACAGATTTCTTGGCAAAGCGTACCACAATTACAGGAGCCTATTATGCTTCACTTTATAGGAAATTAGGGGAAGCTATCAAAATCAAGAGGCGGAGCAAGATCAGCAAAGGTACCCTCCTCCTGCAGGACAACGCTCTGGTCCACAACTCGCATGTCGCCAGATCAGAAGCACGGACGCTTGGTCATGAAATCCTCCCCTATCCTCCCTACTTTCCTGACCTTGCACCTTCTAACTTTCACCTCTTCCCAGCCATGAAGTTGTTTTTGAAAGGAAAGTGTTTCCCAGATGATGCAGCCTTGATTTCTGAAGTCACGTCATGGTTGGAGGACCAACCTGGGGTGTTCTACAAAAACGGTCTCCAGAGCTGCATCAAACGATGGGAGAAATGCATAACGCTGAGTGGTTCCTATGTAGAGAAAGACTAATAACTGTGCCAAGTTTCGTTGCTCTACTCCTATGAGAATTGGGTCAGGGGCATTACTTATTGCACGCCCCTCGTAGCCGAGATAGCTTGTCGCAGCACGAGGAAGGAGAAAGCTGAGTAATTTGTGTTAAGCGATATACACGCCAGAAATTCTTTTCAAAGTTGAACGAATCAGTTTTTTTGACTTCTGTCTTCTCGCAAACGTCGCACTCTTCACAAGCAAGTTCTTTTCAACCGTCGACCAACCAAAAAAAAAAGAAACGACTCGAAATCTTTGACTCGGCTTGCCGTCGGGTGAACCCAGTTGTCGCGGTAATGCGAGTATCGCTCACAAACGTTTTTCTTTGTAATCTAACGGCCCCAGGTTCCCTCCTCGATGCAGGCATGCACAACTCATACTTTTTGTGCACTTTTGCGCATGCTCGTCACAACTTCTGCTTCAATCAGATATCAGAACTGACATTTCCAAAAGAATTATTTTTTCATCTTTTTTAGTAACATTTTTGTCATAGCGGTTGTCATTGTTATTATTGGTGGTTTAGAATTTCATGCAAACTTATTAACCAGAATTATTTTATATATGAACACATTACATATTTTTCTTCGTATAGTTAACAAGTTGGTACTTACTAGCCATGTTAAAATAACATTATTTAGAAATCCATTGGAGATGAAAGCTTTTTGTAACTATTATATATTTTCAATACACAAACTATTATGTACTTTTAATACAAAAACAATACCATATAAATTAAATTTAACTTGAACATCATATCTAAAAAATAGCACAATCCACATTCTGCATAAATACAAAAAAACGTATCTACACTGACACACAACAAATCAGAATTGCATAGAATAAAGAATAGGATGCTTCTTGCTTTGCTAAGGATTGGAACAAAACACAACATTGGTCATATCCACTTTTGACTGACATTTACAGCTAGTGACCAACAGTTAAGCTAAGGTAGCCAGATGCTCGCTTGTATTAAGAAAGAGGCCTTGTTGATATCTTTACCAAACCACTGGATATAACTTATAATTAACTGTTACTATAATTGTAACTGAAATCTACAGTGATCTTAGCTGCGTCACTAGGACTTTTTTCTGAATAGATACAATTGTTTTGTCACCAACCTTAACGACTGCCTATCAATATGAATTCCGAATCAGGACGAAATAATTGTTTCTCTTTACCTCCAAGATAACTGCCTATGTCTAACCTGCATGCAAAATAGGGGAAAGAAGGGAAGATTTTATTCCTTTCTCCCAAGCTAAAACAATACTTGAAACTCTAAATTCTAATGCAACTTTACTGTATTCTGTAAGTTAATAACCCCGACCCTTGAAAGCTAACAATCTTCTCCCCCCCCCCTCTAGCTGCCACTAAAACCCTACATTATACACACATCTTAGCCTCAAGCTCCTAACTTTCACATGCTAACCGCCTAACAGTCATCACTAAACATCTATACATTTCTACCTCTGACATGCATTAGATTCATTTCTATCCAGTTTGGTACTTACCAGCCAATGTATGCACTCGGATTCAAAGCGATCTTCATTACATAACAATTGCCTCTTCCTAGATGGTTTTGCAACGTACAATACGAAACCAAATCCGATACTCCTTGTTAAGTAAAACGCTCAATGACTCGATGACTCTTAAATGAAAACGTAAATTATCTCTCTTCAATAGTAGAAACACTAACACAACTTCTATCTATTTGCAAACTTCCAACTTCTAAACTTCTGTATACATAACGCACCTTCTTTCAATTCCAAATGCACTTCTGCTAATTCAACTTATTTCTTCGAAATCCAGCTTAAAAATGAATGTGCCCTCTAAAAAATCAACCCTCTTTTATCGCCAACCAGGAGCATCTCATTTGCATATCAGGTGGTAATATTGCAGGCATATAAAGAGATAAGGTAGCCATTTTTGTTTCTTTCTTCTTCATTCATTTCGTTCCACCACCGACCTGTTGAATTATGCACACATGCTAGTTAGGTAAGCCACGCATTTCCCTACACTCCCCACCCCCGATCTCATGATCACATACAGGGCAGGGGGGCAGTCGTCTTTGTTGGGTACTTCTTCGAAGAATCAGGGGCAGCACTTCCTCATTGTCATCTTCCTCATTACCACCAGTATTGCCATCAGTCTGTTCCATTATCCCCTCTCGTGGTTCCATATGTGGTGTTTCACAATCAGGGGAAGGGGGCAGTATCCGTCTTTTCGGGCACTCCTTCGAATAATCGGAGGCATCACTTCCTCGGTTCCATCTTCCTCAGTATGTTCCATCATCCCCTCTCGTGGTGCTATAGGCGGTGTTTCACAATCACAGAGGGTGGGTAATATTCGTCTTTCTCGGGTACTTCAATGAGGAACTGGTGGTAATATTTCCTCGTGTCCATCATTCTCATCACTATTGCTGCCAGTATGTTCCATCATTCCCTCATCTGGTTCTGTAAGTAGTGCTTCTATGCTCACCTGTAGGGGCAGTAGGCGATCAGGATCATCCCTGAACTGTATGTGATCTTCCTCATTATCCTCAGAATCAGAAGAGGTATAACAGGCGTGGATATCTTTTACATGACGTGGTACACCATTAATCAACATGGTCTGAGGACTTATAATTTTGTCTATTTTTCCTCTGCAAAATTTTACAGTGCACCCAGCATTTGGGGGTTTTACCCAAACACGGTCTCCCACTTGATATGGTGTATTGACAACGCTAACCACTGATGGTGTGACATCAATTCCTTTTACACGCTGTTCATAGCGGTAAATCCCATTAGCTGATGCAGTTTCTGGTGTTGCATCGTCCTTTGGTGTCACATTATACCAGTACACAGCTTCTGGAATAGAACACTGTGTCCTGGCCACAATTCTTATAATGGTGCAGTGATACCGCTTCACTATACCATTACCTTCGGGAAAATATGCACATTGGTAACACATTCTAATCCCTCATTCCTGCGTGAATTTCTGAAATTCTTGACATCGAAACGTAGTGGTGTTATCAGTCAGAATTTCAAGCAGGGCACCACATTAAAAAAAGACAGCTCTCAACTGTCGTATAATGCTAGATGCATCCTGTCGTGTCAACAGGTGCCATATCGTGAAATGTGTCAGGCCACAATCTGTCAAGGTCAAAAAATGCTTGCCCTCATAATGCGTTACATCCATTCCTACTTGATACCAGTTGTCCTCCACTTCAAGCTTTCCTTTTTGCCATTGGGACAGTGCCGGATCAATTCGCTGACACTCTTCACATGGGCGTATAGCTGCCTTAATTGATGCTCTTGTAGTTGAAGGACACACTCTTCGGACAAAATATGTTGTCCTCCGAATTTCAGGATGTCCACTCTGCTGATGTATTGTACAGATCTGGTCAGGTGTTAGTTAATCTGTTACGGTCGCACATGTCTGTTGTGGAGGATCAGATCCCTGCCTCATTACATCAATCCACCTCTTTGGTACTCTAGTCAAGCTATCAGCCAAAATCTGCATCGAGAAAACTAAGGTAATGTCCACCTGCAAGCTGTATTCGTCAACTATACGCTTTATTATTACCAGTCTCCTTTGTACTAACATCTCACTTGCAGCTCTAGTCTTAACACGAGCCTTTCCAGTCAAGGTGTCGATCAACACACAATGAGTCAGTGAGGAGATGTACAACCTAAGCCTGCCATTGCAATGTAAGATTAAGCCCTTTTAACGTGGCATCAAGTTCTGCCAAATTTATATGCTGGGCATCATTTTTCGGACGAAGCCAGCACGCATCTTCCACAACAGCACCCAACTGTTCAAACAGTGAACTTGCATCAACCTATGCATTCAGTTCGTTTCCACTCCTATGTACTCTGGACAACATTTCAGCCATCATTTGCTGGAAAGAATGATCATCCACCATGTTGTCCCATCCTTTGGTTACTGCAGTTACTCATCTTTTTAACACTCCTGTTGCCGATTGGAGCCATCCACAGACAGGTAGATGTCCTATTAATTTCCGCAAATAGAAAACGCAATGCATCTTGTCAATACACTGGGTAACTCTGGAATCGTGCTCCCTCACTTCCATCGCAAAGTATTACCCTCCTCCCAGACCTCTAGGCCCAACATGGGCACCCCATCCTTTAGGCGCTTAGGGTCTTTGCTTATTAACCCAAACGATTCCAGTTATATTCGAACCACATCTGCAGACATTATATCCTCATTAACGTAGATGTCGTCAATATAAGCTGAAACAGCTTTTGCTGTGGTCTCATCCTTCATCAAAACAGTTTTAATAATAGTTGTCATTATTAAGGGTGCTACGTTTAGGCCAAAACCTAAACGTGTCAAACAATATCATTTTCCCTTGATTATCACTGTCTGAAATGGCCATAATGACTCATGGACACGTATCTGCAGGTAGGCTCTCTTTAAATCCAGCAGTGCTACATTACTCCCTTTCTGACGCCACTCTCTTAGTTTAGCAGCGCACACGTCTGCGTTTCCAGTGAAAGTATCAACAGGTTGGTAGGTTGTTCAATAGCGATGAGCAGAATTAATCCTTTGGGTGTTCCCAGACGTTCCTGTTGGTATGGTATTAACCATCCGTTATTAATCCACATCTGAAGTTCTTCTTCATATGCGGCCCTATTCTTTGTGGAAACTGCATACTCTGGAATGGTGTTGCACAGCCGATCTGGTGCCTGGCTCATAGTCCATTTCCACTTTGCCGTCCACACCTTTTCGT
This sequence comes from Euprymna scolopes, assembly GCF_053919585.1. Lineage (NCBI taxonomy): Eukaryota > Metazoa > Mollusca > Cephalopoda > Sepiida > Sepiolidae > Euprymna > Euprymna scolopes. The sequence continues at coordinate 97,408,837 of NC_136485.1, forward strand.
TGTCGTCAAACGTAGCACAGAAGTCCTTTTCTTCAATAGACATGGCTGCACGGACTTCTTTCCCTTCTCCAAGTATTACACTTCCAGTCATTGTGATTATGACGCCTCTGTTTGTATTGCATCAATTCCAATCAACATGTCATAGCCAAGGGGTTTTTCTTGCATCACCAGAATGTCAACTTTGGCTGTGTCACCCTTCTAAGTACAAATCGTGACCGTCCCTTCACCATAACATGCTCGGGACAAGCAATTGATCGTCATAATACCGACTGGTTGCTCCCGCCACATCTGACAATGATATGCACTAATTATAGACCAGGAACACCCTGTGTCTATGAGTGCTGAACACTGCACATTGTCAATTTTAACACCAATGACCGGTAATCCTGTGTTTATTGGTTGGCAAGGGGCAAGGGTGGCGATAGTATCTTGCCCCCAACCTCGTTTCCCGAACAGTTGTGAGATATGTGCCCAAACTTATTGCAGCGATAACATTGTACTGTTCTCTGTGCTAAATGCTAGTGAACACCAGTGCTCACCATTGAACACAGGCAATTTCATTTTGGAGCATTATGGTTATGGCCAACAGTAAACATCAGGAACCGACAGTAACAGTTGTAAAGATAGCCAGTGTGCACCTGTAAATGCAAGTAACTACCAGTGCCTATCAGTGTCTGCCACAGGCATTCAGTGGCAGCTAGTGAATGCCAATGATTCAATAGTTGAATACAGACGGTTTCAATTTGGAGCAGTTCAATGAAGGTTGACAATGATCATGACAGCCAGTTGCAAAGAAAGCCATTGCCCACCAGTAAACACCGATACTCAGAAGTAATTGCCCCAAACCAGTACTGACAATCACACCCAGTGGCTTCTGCTAGCTTCCACTGGCAGGCAATGGCCAAAAGTGGAAGCTAGATAATTCATTTTGGGCCACAGGCACCAGTGCTCAATATTTTCCAAGACCAAGAGTGGTCCCCACTGACAACCATAGTTTAATTAGTTTTCGACAGGAGAGACTTATTGAATCTGTTTTGACTTTGTGTCATACTTCCAGTGAGAAATGCTGGTAACACGGGTTCAGCTAATATATATATATATATATATATATATAATTATTTACTATAATAATTATTAAATATCTGCAGACACTTGTCTTTCAGGAATCATCAATGCAGGGTGTCACGATTAATGTCAATTAAGAGATTCGAACCCGGCAATGAAGCCAACTCTGACTCCATTAGCAAGGACCAAATCCATGATCTGCACATGTGAGCTTAATTAATTGACTTTAATTCAACTGTAAATTGCTCAACGGTAAGAAACGAGTTTCTTAAAGGGGCTGATATAATTATTCACTATAATAATTATTAAATACCTACAGAAATGGGCAGCATATAAACGGTACTTTTTTTTAAGCAGGGGTGAAGAGCGCAGAGACTGAAATGACGGTTGGAAGAAGTGACGGCGAATTCTTTTTGTGACAGTTAATTATTTTTGGACGTTGAAGAGCTCGACCTTTTGGAAGGAACAGCTGTGTCTTATATATTTTTTTTTAAATTTCTTTTTTTTTCTACTTCACTACAAGCTATTTCGGCGGGAACTATGGAAGCAAAGAGGATCAGCAGTGAAATGCTTAAGACGATCTCTGGAGAGGGAGATGTTATGACCTGGCTGACCAAGGTTAAACTTGTTGCTAAGTTGCGGGACATCGCGGATGTAGCCAGCTTGATAACGCTGTATCTTGATGGTGATGGTCTGGCCCTATATCTGGAGATGCGGGAGGAGGATCGACTGTCTGTTGACGCTATTGAGGAAAAGTTGAAGGAAGCATTTACCGAAGGACCGTTTGTGGCATATGGCAAACTAAGCTGTATGGTGTGGATCGGAGAACCTGTCGATGTTTACGCCAACAATATCAGGAGGCTGACGGGACTAGCAGGATTCAATGGAGGAGGTCGTTGACAGATGGTTAAGATGGCCTTTATCAATGGCTTCCCGGACCATATTTCTATAGCTCTGCAGCAACTGCCCGGTGTAAATACTATGGAGGTGGCGGAGTTGATTACACAGGCTAGGGTGCTGGCCAGGAAAAAAGAGAGTGAGCAGGGAATCATAGCTGTCACTCAACGATGCAAACTGCAGCAGGAAATTGTGAAGGACGAAAAGCAGAGAGGACTGTGGCAGAGACCCAGGTTCTCTGGCAGATGCTACCGATGCCAAGACCCCCATATGGCGAGGGAGTGCAGGGAGCCAAAGCCAGAAGTCATGTGTTACCGCTGTAGGGAAATCGACCACATCAGCAGATTCTGTTCCCAGGGAAAACGAACAGGGGGAAGCCACTGCACCGGTGGCTATGTCACCACAAGTAGAGGTGACCCTAAATGCACGAAGTGCAAAAGCCCTTGTCGACACAGGCTGTACTTCAACAATTGTCACCAAAGACATGGTTGACACATGCAATGGAACCAGCAGCATTACGGCAGTTGACGGCAGAGAGGTGAAGTGCAATGGCACAAGTATTGTTCGGTTGATGGTACGTGGGACGTCACTAACAATCCAGGCGATTGTTATTAACAAAATTGTCACGGATGTCGATGTGGTGCTAGGGATGGACGCAATTGCTCGACTAGGGGGCGTTACGGTATATAGGAACTCCGTGAGATTTGGAGGACATCAAGGGGCTGCAGGTGTGCAATTCGAAAAAGGTGTCACAGGAACGGCCGAGTTAAACAAAAGTTTCACGATAGAGGACCAAGATTTCTCTGCACACTTTGATGGTGAGAAATGGACAGTACAGTGGGCATGGAAGGGAGAACCTCCCATACTGAACAACAGAGTGGAATGCTACGAGCATACGTTGTGAGGAGGCACAAGAGTTGAATTTGAGAAGGAGGTGGACCGATGGATCTCAGAGGGAATTTTAAGACCATGGACGGAGAAGGTGGAAGGTGTGCTGCCGTTAATGGCAGTTGTTCAGCCCACAAAACAAAAAGTTCGGCCAGTACTGGACTTCAGGGAGCTGAACGTACATGTTGCGTGTCACATGGGAGGCGATGTGATGGACGTGTGCGAAGAGACCATGCGAGAGTGGAGGCAGATTCAGAAGGTTGCGATGATTGTGGATTTAAAATCTGCATACCTACAGATCCACATTTCACAGGAATTCTGGAAATACCAGCTGGTCAGATACAAGGGCTGAACATACTGCCTGACTAGGTTGGGTTTTGGCCTGAATTCTACACCAAAAATCATGGCAGCGATCCTCAAAACGGTGCTAAGCAAGGAGGACACAGTCAGAAGAGCCACCAGTTCCTACATTGATGATATTTTGGTGGATGAGACGGTAACAACTGCGGAGGACATAGTAAAACACCTCAACAGCTTTGGGCTAATTGCAAAATGCTCGGAATCGTTGGAGGGAGGAGCTGTGTTAGGACTCCAACTAAGAAAGGACCAGATAGGACGGTTAGTGTTCCAGAGGGAAAATGAGATCCTGGAGGTGTCGGAAAAATTGAGCAGGCGAGAACTCTTCTCAATATGCGGAAGACTGGTGGGCCATTACCCTATTGCAGGATGGCTACGGACTGCATGTAGTTATATCAAAAGGCTAGCTAGTGGAGTGAAGTGGGAGGATGGAGTTGATAAAGAGACTGTGGACATTATCAGAGAGATTATTGAAGAGGTGAAGAGGGAGGATCCAGTGAGAGGTGTTTGGCATGTATCCAACAGTGCAGAAGGTGTTGTGTGGTGTGATGCAAGCTGTATGTGGTGGTCACCTTGGAGAAAGGTGGTCTTACTGCAGAAGATGCTGCTTGGTTGCGGAAGAAGGACGACGTGGCTCACATAAATGTGGCGGAACTGGATGCGGTTATGAAGGGCATCAACTTAGCCTTGAAATGGGGGCTACAGAATGTTGAGGTGAGGACCGACTCAGCCACTGTGTTCTCTTGGATTCAGTCCGAAGTTACAGGAGAAAGGAGGGTGAAGACGAAAGGCGCTGCCGAGATGCTAGTAAAGCGTCGATTGATGATGTTAAGGGAGCTGATTAGGGAGTTTGATCTTCAACTTAGGGTCACTATCGTTCCTTCAGCGAAGAACAGAGCAGATGTGATGACAAGGGTGCAGAAGACCTGGCTAAAGGCGCCGAATGAGGCGGCTGTTGCAATATGTTGTTTGAATGAAGACACTCTGAAGGATTTGCATCATATGCACCATTTTGGAGTGGATAGAACCTTGTTCTTGGCCAGGAAGGTGGACCCCAGAATCACAAAGGAGGCCGTTAGGACAGTGGTTGAGAGATGCAGCCGGTGTCAATCAATCGACCCTGTGCCGAGTAGACACGAAGCTGGTGAGGTTCAGGTGGCAGAGAGATGGAGCAGGTTGGCGATAGATGTAACGCACTATCGACAGAGGTCGTATCTGTCAATGGTCGACTGTGGACCAGGAAGAGTAGCCATTTGGAGGGAAATCAAGGCGGAAAATGCAGGTGAAATTGCAAAGATCTTGGAAGAGGTTTTTTTTGGAGAGGGGTCCAGTGACGGAAGTGCTAATGGACAATGGAACTGCCTTTCGCTCAGCTGCCATGGAGAATGTGTTGGATAAGTGGGGAGTGCGGCACTATTTCAGGGCTGCATATAGACCAGGCGGAAACGGAATTGTGGAGCGGCATCACAGGACCATTAAGGCTATAGCTGAAAGGGGCCAGATTTCGCCGCCAGAAGCTGTCTTCTGGTATAATATGGCTCCAAAGTCAGGGCAAAATGTGGAGTCAGTGTCGCAGAAGGCAGTCTTCAAGTACGAGTGGCGGCATCCCCGAACTGCACAGGTACCCGCGGAGGAAGGCGAGAAGCGAGCGACTGTGTGAGTGGGAGAAGAAGTGTGGATCAAACCGCCTGATGCTCGCTGTACCACATGCTGGGGGAGGGGCATTGTGACAAGTGTCCAGTCCCCGAACAATGTATCAATCGACGGCATCCCTCGACGCATCCTTGATGTGCAGCCGGTAGTGGTGTCATCAGAGGAAGACAGCGACGTCGAGCCAAGTAGCGACGTTCACGAAGAGGCTCTGCAGAGATCGCAGCGAGAGAGACGGCCGCCATGTTGGTCGAGCGACTACATGATGGGTTGACATGTGATGATCGTGTAGATCAAGGGGGCGTGTGGTTTGAGTTGTCCCCCTTTTCAAATTGGCTGTTTGGAGAAATGGAAAACTAGATGGCTCTGTGTGGTTTGAGTTGTACCCCTTTGCAAATTGGCTGTTTTGAGAAATGGAGAACTAGATGACTCTGGTTGATAGTCAATTTGCATAAGTGGAGAAATGGGCAGCATATAAACGGTACTTTTTTTTAAGCAGGGGTGAAGAGCGCAGAGAGTGAAACGACGGTTGGAAGAAGTGACGGCGAATTCTTTTTGTGACGGTGAATTATTTTTGGACGTTGAAGAGCTCAACCTTTTGGAAGGAACAGCTGTGTCTTATATATATATTTTTAAATTTCTTTTTTTTCTACTTCACTATAATGGTATATCGTTCTTATTTTCTAATGTTATAGTATATCTTTCATAATTCCTAATGTTTTTGTATATCCTTCTTAATTTCTAATGTTATAGTATATCTTTCTTACTTCCTAATGTTATAGTATATCGTTCTTACATTCTAAAGTTATAGTGTATCTTTCTTATTTTCTAATGTTATAGTATATCTATCTTATTTTCTAATGTTATAGCATATCTTCCTTACTTCGCAATGTTATAGTATATCTGTCTTATTTTCCTATTGTTAGTATGTCTTTCTTACTTTCTAATGTTATGGTATATCTTTCTTGTTCTCTAACGTTATAGTATATCTTTCTTATTTTCTAATGATTTAGTTTATCTTTCTTGATTTCTAATGTTATAGTATATCTTTCTTACTTTCTAATGTTAGAGTTTTCCTTTCTTTCTATTGTTTTAGTATATATTTCTTATTTTCAAATGTTTTAGTTTATCTTTCTTAATTCGTAATGTTAGAGTATATCTTTCTTATTTTCTAATGTTATAGTGTATCTTTTTTCTATTCTTATGTTATAGTATAGCTTTCTTACTTTGCAATGTTATAGTATATCTTTCTTATTTTCTAATGTTATAGTAAATCTTTCTTATTTTCTAATGTTGAAGTATATCTTTTTTACTTTCTAATGTTATAGTATATCTTTCTTACTTTCTTATGTTCATCTTCCTTGCGTTGTAATGTTATAGTATATCTTTATACTTTCTAATGTTTTAGTATATCTTTCTTACTTTATAATGTTATAGGGTATCATTCTTACTTTCTAATGTTTTGGTATATTTTTCTTGTTTTTTTAATGTTATAGTATATCTTTCTAATTTTCTTATATTATAGTATATCTTTCTTATTTTCTAATGTTATAGTATATCTTTACCTTGTAATTTTATATTATATTTTTCTTACTTTGTAATGTTATAGCATATCTTTCTTACATTTTAATGTTATAGTATATCTTTCTTACTTTGTCAGGCTATAGTATATATTTCTTATTTTCTAATTTCTTAGTTTATCTTTCTTAATTTCTAAGGTTTTTGTATATATTTCTTACTTTCCAATATTATAGTATATCTCTATTACTTTTTAATTGTTATGGCTTGCAATAAGCCACAAAGAAAACAGAACAACGGAATAGAGTGTAAACAATGTATTACTGGAACAACCACGTAAAAAGGTTACAACTGAAAAGAGTAGTAAACGTCACCGAGCAGGTGAAGATCGTTCTGGCATTTAATCCACACCTGGGATCAAAAGGTCTTTGGTTTATATAATGAATAGAAGAGTCCATTTGGAAGGTGATTCCTGCACAGACCCCCTCCCCTCTCCCAAGCTGATTTCCGCAGTTGTGAAAATCAGTATTTCTTCCTTTTGGGGCAGACCACCAAGGGGTCTGTGTGCTTCCTCTTTCTGCTGGAGTGTCTTGGTTTTGACATCCCTTTTGTAGGGTCTATATCAAAACAGTCATACACAGTTTAAATCGCCTGACTGCCGTCCTGCAGTGGTTCTTCTTGATCCTTGTAGAAGCATTTCCTGATTTGGTTCAGGTGCCTCTTATGTTGGAACTTTGGGCCCTGAATGATGTATGTAACATGGCCGATTCTTCGTAAGATCGTGCTCCGTTCCCAAAAGGAAACGTTATTTCTTAAATGTCTAAAATACACGTTATCTCTGCTGTTAAACCGTTTTGTTGGCATTGTAGAGGTTCTGTTGTGTACTATGTGTTTGGGTAGCAGTTTATCAAATATGGATCGTATTTTCCATCCAAACATGATTTCTGCTGGTGATCCCGCATCTGGTTTGTTCGGATTTCTCGTGATTCTGTAAACCTTCAGAAATTGCTGAAGGGCCTTTTCTGTCGGTGTACCAGACACCTTTTTTAATGCCCTTTTAAGCGTATTGACGAAACGTTCAGCTTGGCCTTTGCTTCTGGCATGGTACTGGGGTGTCGTAATATGCTTGACTTGATACGTCTCGCAAAATTTTCTGAACTCTGTCGAGGTGAACTGGTTAGCCTTGTCATTAACCAAACAATCTACAACCCCAAACTGAGCAAACAATTTTTTTTAATTTTTTTTTTTTTTATTCAATTTTCACCCCAAACAAGGCACAGTGCCACTTTGAAGCAGGGGGCTACTATTAGGGAATTAATTAGCGGGGTCATTATGAGGGGAGAAGAGTAGAAAGATGTTTGTTAATATTACACTTGAACTTCTGCATATCATTGCAGTTGGGAAAGCAGAATCCCGGAAGGGAGTTCCAAAGACCCGCAGTTCTGGGGAAGAAACTATTGGAGTAAAAGGCTTTCTTGCACCTAGGGATCTCTACTGTAAAGGGATGAGACTTAGTAGCTTGTCGGGTTTGTCGGGGGTAGTTACGTCGGGGAGGTACAAGTGTTTACAGTTCGTCAGAGCATTCACCATTAAAGTATTTGTAGAACAGGCAGAGGGATGCAACATCTCGTCGATGGGACAGAGGTTGAAGCCTAGATGACAGTTCAGGACCTATCAGGTTGGCGACTCTTTTTTGAACCCTGTCCAGGAGCGAGAGACAAGCAGCAGATGCACCAGCCCAGATGTGACAACAGTACTCCATACATGGGTGAATGGTTGCCTTATAGAGGTATAGGATACTGGCAGGCGTAAGTAGTTTTCTAGCACGGTAGAGGGAGCCAACCTTCCTTGCAGCAGCCTTGGCAATGCTCTCAATGTATCTATTCCAGTTCATATTCCCTGTAAACGTTAGGCCGAGGAGTTTAAAAGAAGTACTTTCAGGCAATGTGTTCTTGGCCATTGCTATTGGTGGTAGAGAAGGTTTCTTGTAGTTATTGAAGGAAACAAGCTTAGTCTTAGCAGCATTGAATGTGACCAACCATTTTTGTCCCCATTCCACTACGGATTGGAGGTCGTCCTCTAGTGTTTCTGCCATTTCCTTGGATATGTGTTCATTTGTTTTCCCCTCATATCTGTTATAGAGAGTGGTGTCATCAGCAAATATACCCATCTCTGAAACAATATTATCAGGGAGGTCGTTTATGAATATCAGGAATAATAGAGGTCCAAGGATAGACCCCTGAGGTACTCCCGCATTTATGTCATATTGTTTGGATGTATGTCCGTCGAGGACAACTTTGATTTTTCTATTACTTAAGAAGGATTTAATTACATTATGAATTCTTCCAGTGATTCCATATGATCTAATTTTCCTTAGAAGACCATCGTGCCATACCCTGTCAAAAGCCTTAGATATATCAAGGGCCACCGCTCTACCCTCCCCTGTTTTATCCAATGAACGGTATATACGTTCAGAAACTACAGTTAAGATATCTGCTGTTGAACGGGCTTGCCTGAATCCATATTGTTTGTCAGTCAGGAGTTTAGCAGCTGTTAAGTGCTGGACTAGGGCTTGATTAACTAAGGACTCAAATATTTTGGCGAAAAGCGGGAGGAGGCTAATGGGGCGATAATTTAGTGGGTCAGTTCTTTCACCAGAATTCTTGAAGACTGGTACCACAGAGGCGGTTTTCCAGCAGTCCGGAAAACAAGATTCGTTAAGGCATTTATTGTAAAGTTTGGACAGAACTGGAGCAACCTCGGCAGAGCATTTTTTTAATAGCACAGCCGAGATGAGATCTGGTCCACATGCTTTTGAGGTGTCTAGGTTTTTTATAATAGCATGTACCTGAGAAGGGGTGATTTTCAAATCGTCAAGTGTGGCGTCTGTTCGCAGAGGAAAATCAGGGAGTGAGTGGTGTACCGAGTTCAGTGTGGAGTTTGAGGCAAACCGAGTGGCAAGCAGATTAGCCTTGTCAGTTGCCGTGCAAGCAACCTCATGATTGTTTGTTAGTGGGGGAATAATTGACTGTCCATTATTAACTACGCTGTTGTAGATTTTCCAAAAATCCTGGGTTCCTAATTTCTGTGCTTCGATGCACTTTCTGGTGGTTTCAGAGTAATCTGTCTTAGCTGTGTCTATCACTCTCTTACAATTATTTCTAGCTTCTATAAACTTCTGTTTATTTGAGCTGGACTTATGTCGGTTGAATCTGCAGAACGCATGCTGCCTTTGACAAATGGCAGCTGCACAAGCAGAAGTAAACCATTGGGGAGAGTGGGGCTTGCTATAGTATTTTCGTGCAGGAACATGTGCTTCAATAGCAGTTTTGAACCATTCAGTTGTCTCATTTGCACACTGTTCCGCTGGAAGAGTAAAGATATTTTGCCATGGGGCATCTCTGATGAGCTCCCTGATGGCTTCCCAATCAGCCTTTTATAATACCTCGTTGTTTTGAGAAGTGGGTCTTCAGTTTTAGGGCGAGAATTTAGGCTGATTTCTACCATTATCACAGCGTGATCAGCATTCCCGAGTGGGCTGTGGGCATTTGTTGTACAGTCATTGGGAACCGTTGTCAGAAAGAGATCTAGAATGTTGATCGTGCTGGTCTGGGAAACGTGTCAGAAATGTAAAAAATTTGTTGTTGTTGCCGTGGTCGGTTTTTTGCATCTTAGTACCTCTGGCCATTTAGAGTAAGAGTCAACTACTATCAGGTAGTAAAAATCCTCCACAGGTCCCGCATAATCGATGTGGATCCTCAGTCATGGTTGTTCAGCCTTAAGCCAAGGTTTATGTTATCGGTGGTGCTTTTGCAGCCAAAGCACAGCCTTTGCATCTGTTCACCATGTCGGTAATATCTTGGTCCATAGCTGGCCAATATAAACAAAACTTCTCATTAGGCTTTTCATTCTGTTTATTCCTGGATGCCCCATATGAAAATCTCTGAGAATTCCTTTTTGAAGGGTTTGGAGGATGACAACCGTATAACAGTATTTCATCGCAACCAGAAAAAATGTCTGAACTGGTGTCACGCAGTGCTAATTTCTGCTTCGTGGTTTGAATGAAATTGTCATTTAGGGATTCTGACTTTATTTCCTGAAGTGTGACCGGCAGTTCACGGATAATATTGTTTATCATGGTTTTTACATCACTATTAATACATAGTACCGCAATTACTGAATCTTCAAGAGGTTCCATTTTGGCAGGAATCAGTTTCGATAGACCGTCTGCATGGGCTAGTTGTTTTGAGGGGAGAAATTGAATTGTAAAATTAAAGTTCAGCAGAATAGTTCCCCATCTTAATAGTCGGTTCGCAGTGAATGTTGGAAATCCTTTTTTTTGATCCAAAAATGGATATCAACGGCTTATGGCCAGTTTGTAGAAAAAAATGTCTTCCGTACAAGAACTGGTGGAATTTTGAAACTGCAAATATAATTCCTATGGCCTCTTTCTTGATCTGAAAATAATTCTTTTCCGCTGGCAAAAGAGTCTGTGATGCGAAAGCAATAGGCTGTTTCGAGCTATCCAGCATTCGATGTAGCATGCATGTCCCGACACCATATTGACTAGCGTCGCTAGCTACTATTATGTCCAACTGCAGGTTGAAATGCGCTAGGAATAGTTTTGAAGTTAGGATTCTTTTTATTTCTTGGAATGATGTCTGGCAATATTCTGTCGACTCCCAAGCCTTATCCCTTTTTCAGCAATTCATTAAGTGGTGCATGCAATTTGTGCATATTTGGGATGAATCCCTGGTAATAATTTGCCAAACCTAAAAAACTCTGCAATTGAGTTATGTTTACTGGTGCCGGCATTTCTTTAATAGCGGTCGCCCTATCTGGGCATCTGCCATCTTTATCAATTATTTAACCCAGGTATCTAATTGTTTGTAAAAAAAACTCGCATTTATCTGCTTTGATCTTAATTACTAATTTGATTACTTGTCTGATATGTTTTTCATATTCCTCCTGCTTTTGCTCGCTATGATAATGTCATCAAGATATACGATTGCGGTGTCCAAGCCGGACAGCATAGTATCCATTACTTGCTGGAATATTGCAGGTGCCACCTTGATACCAAGCGCGAGTCTTTTGTATCTATACAGAGGAGGTTAGCGCTTTTGTCATTTATGGGAATCTGTAGGTAAGCGTCGCTTAGGCCAATCTTAGAAAAAAACTTGCCGCTATTTAATTTCGTGAACTTTACCCGAATTTACCCGGATCTTTTCTTTACGTAAACTGCCGGAGCAGCCCACTCAATATATTCAATTTTAGCCAGTATACTGATGCTTTCTAATCTGTCTAGTTCCTGATTTATTTTGTTCAGGAAAGTGAACGAGACATTACGTTTCTTTTTAAACACCGATTGTGCACCAGGTTTCAACTTAAAATCTGCGATCATTTTTGTACATCTCCTCAGGCCAGGAGTAAATACGTTTGTGAATTCTTTTTTAAAACAAGTTATAAGTTTCTCTGTTTCTGCTGGGCGGGTATCTATTTTCTTGCAGAATGTGGATATAGGAAAATCCCAGAGATGAAACTCCTCCATGCGGTCAGAACTGAACAGGTTCTCACTATCTTTTAGCATATACAATTTTAGTTTTTTGCTTTCCCCTGTAAAGTGACGTTTGTAATTAATTCACTTTCAAAATGAATTTTTGTACCATTAACGGCCGTCGCCGTTCTCTTAGTTTTTAACATAGTCGGCTTTCGTAATATTTTCCATGTTTTGAGATTTATTATTGAAAAATCCGATTCACTGTCTAATTGGAATAGCCTTGCCAAAAATGTTAACCGTTACATATTTGCGTAGATTTTCATCTACGACGTTCTTAGTTCTGGTTTGACATACACGGCTTCTATTCTGAGTTTTCCTACAGTGTGAACTTTTATGACCGATCTTATTGCATAAATGGCATCTTTTTGTTAAAAATGGGCAATCCCTTATCCAATGTATTCCACCACATCTGAAACAAGCGCTTGGTGCTTTTAGTTTTTCTGAGTTTCGGTGCTTAGTGTCTGTGTGCCATTTTGACGTTTTTTTCTTAGTTAATATTTTTATATTCGCGATGCCTGCTTTGATGTTTCTTGCATCTTTTTTTTATAATTTCTACTTTTTGACAATCCTCAGTCAATTTTTGAAGTGTTAAGTTCGGTTCATTTTCTAATTTTGTAAGGACTCTGCACCTGATTTCTGCATCTTTTCCCGAGGTTAACCCTTGCGCAAACACAAGATATTTAAAATTGTCTACTGTTAGTTCAGACAACCTCGAGTCATCACAATGTTTGTTCACTACAGCTGCGTAGGTGGCAAAATCGTCATTACCGTCTTTTACTACATTCAAACATCTTCAACGCTTATGGAAAAGAGACGTTTTCGGCGAGAAAAGTTCTGTTAACAAATTTACCATCTCATTGAATGATAAATCTGCTGTTTTCCGAGGCAAGACGTAATCCACGAATTTATCATGCTCAGTTGTTTACAATTTTCGTAGTAAAAGTCTGGTTTTCTTTTGATCAGACCAGTTGCTGCAGTCAATATTAAAAAAAATCTTCATAACGCTAAAAATATGCTGCAAATTATTTTTCCTCTTCCTCGTATTTAAAATTGTCTATCGCGGTCCATATTGTATTCTGAGAAAATGCTGAATTGCTTTCCATGTTCGCATTATTCTTAACAATTTCTGTAAGCAATTCCTCTGTTCGTAATTGACGTTCGGCTAACTGTTTTTGAACTTCTAATTGACATTCCGCTAACTGTTTTTGCAATTCCTTTTGCTGTTCCTTGAATCGTATTTGACATTCAGTCCAGTGTTTTTCGGATTGTGATCGACGCTTTGTGGCATCGATATGTAACTTGGTCAAATGTTCCAACACTACTTTTAATTCATCCATTTTGCTTTGTCAGCATCAGCAATTTCAAAACGTTCACTGAATTTTACAAAACCGTTTTATTCTTTCTTATTTCTTCCTCCAGACAATAAAACGAACAGAAAAAAAACATAAATATATAAAAAGTTCATTGTCTAAAGAAAAAAAAAATCAAGTGTATATTTTTCTCCAGAAAAAAAAATAAAATAACACCCGATTTTAGCAGCGAAAACCACAAGTGTCTTTTTCCAAAAGTATAAAAATTTACCTTTCTAAGTTGTGACAAACTTTTTTCTTTTTGCAAAAGTACAGCGCTATCTTTGAAAGTCGTGACAAACATTTTTCTTTTCAACTCCCTTTTTTTCCACGTAATGATCTGCGTTTTTTTTTTTTTAGTTACCATGAACCTTTCAGTTGCAAGTGTTATGTAAGACACTTCCTTAGGCTTGATAACATTTGAGTGTGACGTCGTTAGTATTTTTAGAATACTATGTCAACACGAGTATTTTTTTGTTCAATGTCGTTACTGGTTTCGATTTTATTATGCTCCTTGAATCCAATGTCGTCAGTGTTTAGTTTTTTAGAACACTGTTTTTAAACATGAGTACGTTCTCTGAATACTATGTCGCCAGTGTTATGGCTTGCAATAAGCCACAAAGAAACCAAAACAATGGAATAGAGTTTAAATAATGTATTATTGGAACAACAACATAAAAAGGTTACAACTGAAAAGAGTAGTAAACATCACAGAGAAGGCGAGGGTATCAAACGGTCTATGGTTTATATAAAGGATAGACAGTCCATTTGGAGAGTGATTCCCCCACAACACTAATGTTATAGTATTTCTTTCTTACTTTGTAATGTTGTAGTATATCTTTCTTATTTGATAATGTTATAGTATAACTTTCGTACTTTCTAATGCTATAGTATATCTTTGGTACTTTGTAATGTTATAGTATATCTTTCTTATTGTCTAATGTTATAGTTTACTTTTCTTACTTTCTAATGTTTTAGTATATCTTTCTTATTTTCCAATGTTATAGTATATCTTTCTCACTTTGTAATGTTGAAGTATATCTTTCTTATTTTCTAATATTATAGTTTATCTTTTTTACTTTCGAATGTTATAGGATATCTTTGTTATTTTCAATTATTTTGGTTTATCTTTCTTAATTTCTAATGTTATATTATATCTGTCTTACTTTCTAATGTTATAGTATAATATTCTTACTTTCTAATGTTATAGTACATTTTTTACTTTCTAATGTTATATTCACTTTTCTTACTTTCTAATGTTTTAGTATATTTTTCTAATTTCTAATGTTATAGTATATCTTTCTTTCTTTCTAATGTTATAGTATATCTTTCTTACTTTTTGATGTTATAGTATATCTTTCTTATTTTCGGATGTTTTAGTTTATCTTTCTTAATTTCTAATATATTAGTATATCTTTATTACCTTTTAAAGATATGGTATATCTGTCTTACTTTCTTATCTTATAGTATAACTTTCTTATTTTGTAATGTTGTGGTATAGCTTTTTCACTTTCTAATGTTATAGTATATTCATATCTAATATATTAGAAAATATACTCTAATATTAGAAACAAAGAAAGATATACTATAACATTACAAAGTAAGAAAGATATACTATAATATTAGAAAGTAACAAAAATATACTATAACATTAGAAAAAAGAAAAGATATACTGTAACATTAGCAAATAAGGAAGATATACTATAAATTTAAGAAACTAAGTAAAATATACTATAACATTACAAAGTAAGGAAGATATAGCATAACATTAAAAAGAAAGGTATGCTATAACATTAGAAAAAGGGAAAGATAAACTATAAAATTAGAAAGTAAGAAAGGTGAACTATAACATTAGAAAGTAAGAAAGATATACTATAACATCAGACAATCAGAAAGATATACTATAACATTAGAAAAAAGGAAAGATAAACTATAACATTAGAAAGTAAGAAAGATGTGGGGTATATGGTTAGAAAAAAAAAACGTACCGGGCGTATCCGCATCGCTCTTTGGGAAAGAAGAAGGAAAGGATGGCTAGCTCATTTATATACACGAAGGGCATCTTGAGAAGGCAGAGCATTATGGGAGAAACTATATTTTTCCTGTCTCTTCCTTTTTTTTCCTACATAGGAGGATATAAAAGCTGGGAAAAATTACCTGGAGAAGCAGAAAGAAAAGAGTCGTGAACATCTTCTCTTGAAAAGAATTTTGTATTGCTGACGTTCAGATTGTGCGGTGTAACATTGGTGGTGAGAGGCCAGGTATGGTCGATTGGAAAAGAAGAGGAAAGAAACATGCCGTTGGGAGATCAGAAGCTATTTCAGCATGTCAAGCAGGTTAACATGGCTGACTGGAGACTCTCAACTCAGATGTTGAGACCCTTCACTGGCTTAAAAAAATTAAAGATGGTGGCAAAGTTGCAAAAAATTGAAGACGTGGTCAGCCTGCTGCCGCTCTACTTAGAGGGGGAGCCCTCACTATTTACCAGCAGATGCGCGATGAAAATAAGGGAGACCTTGCATCAGTGGAGCAAAGACTGAAACTGACTTTCGCTGAGAGTCCATTTGAAGCACTCGGCAAGCTTGCAAGTTTGAGTTGGACTGGCGAGTATGTTGACGTCTTTACTGCGGAGATCAGGAGACTGGCAGGATTGGCTGGTTACGTGGGGAGGAGCCTGGAGATGACAGCGTGGAGGAGACAGCTATACCTAGAGCCTGGAGGGGACAGCTATACCTAGTGAACGGATTGCCAGAATAAATCTCCGCAAACATGCAGAGAATCACTGAGATTAACATGATGGAAGTGGACGATCTCTTGGTCCATGCCAGAGTCCTAGTCAAGAATGTCAAGAGCCCAATCGTAGCTGCAGCTGTGAGTGAAAATAAGTGCATGAGGCCTCACTTGAACAGCGAGGCGACAGGAGAGGAGACCTGCCATCAAGTGCTTCCGGTGCCAGGGTCCTCACCTGATCAAGGACTGCAAAGAGCCGAGACCAGAGGTCATCTGTTACCAATATGGACGAGTGGGGCACATTAGCCGCTATTGTGTTGCTACACGGGACCAGAGAAACGAGTGAAGGGGAGCCATTGCACCAGTGGTTCCCCCTTTTATGTGGAAATGGCGCACAATGAAATGTTGCCTCAGTAACCGGTAGTAATCAATGGGAAGAGAGCCATGGCCCTCGTTGACACAGGCTGCACCACAACAGTGGTAACGAAGAATGTCGCTAAATCATGGAGCAAAGCCAGGAGTACTAAGACCGTGGATGGCAGGGAGGTGAAATGCCTAGAAGAGACAATAGCGGAAGTGCTGGTGCAAGGTGTACCCATTGGACTATGAGCCCTGATGTTGGATCGTCTGGTTGGTGATGTTGATGTGGTTTTAGGTGTAAGTGCGATCAACTTACTGGGGGGCACTACATTCAGAGGGGGCCAAGTAACTTTCGGACACCTTGGCGCAGGAGGAATAACAGGAGTGGAAGGTGATAGAAATATCAGAACGCAAAAACCGGAGGCTTGCTGCATTAAGGACGAGAATTTCCTGGCGAGGTTTGATGGTGAAAGGTGGACAGTGGAATGGAAATGGATCTCTGGGCCTCCGGAACTACGAAACAAAGTAAGCTGCTACGAGAAAACACTGCGAGAAGAAATAAGAAAAGGATTCGAGGAAGAAGTAGTGGACAGGGGAAGAAAAAGGAGTACTACCATTACTGGCGGTTGTTCAACCCACAAAGAACAAAGTTAGACCAGTACTGGATTTCAGAGAATTAAACAGATACGTAGCCTGCCACACTGAAAAGGGGATTGACGTATGCGAAGAGATTTTTTTTTTTTTTTTTTTTACACAGTGATCACCACTTATCAAGGCCCGGAAGCCACTCAGGGATAAGGGTTATTGTAAGTACATCACGTTAGTGAGGAGATTTTATGAAGTGTTTAATTAGGGGGGCGGTTCATTAGGAATTTGTTAACATTAGACTTGAAGACATCCAAGTTGTAGTCCGGAGGGAAGCAGGCAGACGGAACAGAGTTCCACAGGCGTGCAGTTCTAAGAAAGAAGCTTTGCTCATGAAATCCGCGTTTTGATTTAGGCACAGATATAGATTATGAGGAAATGGAGGAGGATGGAGCGGGCCACTAAGATTGTCAACCTGAAGTAGGCTTATCTCCAGATCCATGTAGATGAAAATCTCAGGCAACATCAATTGGTCAGGTACAAGGGGAAGATGTATTGCCTGACGAGGTCAGGCTTTGGGCTGAGCTCAGCCCCCAAAACTATGACTGTCATGCTGGAGATGGTGCTGAGTAAAGACTGTACAGTGGACAAGGCCACTAGTTCGTACATTGACGACATTCTCGTGGAGGAAACACAGGTGACAGCAGAGAAAGTGAGAGGCCATATCAAGAGGTATGGGTTGACTGCAAAACCGGCGGAGTCCCTGGATGGAGGAGCGGCGTTGGGGTTGAAACTATGCCGAGATAGCAAAGGAAGCCTTGTTTTTAGACGAGCATCTGCAGTACCTGAAATTGGAACCGACCTGACAAAACGAGAACTCTTCTCAGTCTGCAGGAGACTGGTGGGACATTATTCAATCGCCGGCTGGCTCAGGATAGCGTGCAGCTTTATTGAATGACAAACGGGCACTGATGGCTGGGAGGGCCGTGTAACGAAGGAGATCATGAACATGCTACAAGAAATCATCGTGAGAGTGACGAAAGAAGACCCAGTAAAGGGGGAATGGTACGATGCCAGCAGTCTGGCATTGGGCGTCGTATTAGAGATGGGAGGTGTAACTGTGGAAGATGCGGCATGGCTAAGAAAGAAAAACGGCTATTCCCATATCAATGTAGCCGAACTGGAGGCCACTATGAAAAGAATCAATCTGGCCCTGAAGTGCGTATTGAAAATGATTGAAATCAAATCCGATTCGGCAACGGTAGTTTCATGGATCAGGTCAGCAGTGACTGGCGATAAGAGAGTTAGGACCAGAGGTGCTGCAGAAATGCTGATCAAGTGCAGGCTTGGAGTACTTGCAGATTTGATAGTGGAATTCCAGTTGAGGGTATCTGTAGTGCTGATCCCATCAGAAAAGAACAAGGTGGATTCGATGACACGGGTAAAGAAGGCCTGGCTGCAAGAGAGAAAGGAGGTTTCCTCAGTATGCTGTGCAGGAGAGGAAGTTAAAAAGTTACATGAAATGCACCACTTTGGTCGAGAACGGACATTATTCCTGGCAAGAGAGGTTTATCTGGAAACCACCGAGGAGGAAGTCAGGGAGGTAGTGGAGACCTCTCAGGAGTGCCAATCGATAGACCCCGAACCATCCAGACACGAAGCAGGAGAGTTACACATTGCAGAGGACTGGAAGCAATTGGCCATTGATGTGATCCATTATCGCCATAAGCTGTATCTGTCGATGGTCGACTGTGGACCGGGGAACTTTGTCATATGGAGAGAGATCAGGGTTGAAGCTGCATATGGGCGATCGGAGGGATCATCGAAGAAATATTTTTGGAGAGAGGGCTGGTTGAGGAACTGTTAATGGACAATGGCTTCGCTTTCCAATCAGAAGCCTTTAAAGAGGTGTGTGATAAGTGGGGAGTAAGGCAATTTTTTAAGGCAGCGTATCGGCCGAGTGACAATGGGATAGTGGAGAGGAATCATCGCACCATCAAGGCTGCTGCGGAAAAAGCAACATTTCACCCATGGAGGCGGTGTTTTGGTACAACATCTCACCGAAAACCAGACAAGATGAGACAAATGTGCCTCATAGAGCAATCTTTGTATATAAGTGGCGGAATCCGTGCAACAAAAAGGTAGGAATTGAGGGTGAAGAAGCTACCATTAAAGTGGGCAAGGAGGTGTGGGTGAAGCCCCCCAATGCAAAATGTACCACTCGCTGGGGGAGGGGGTCGTAACGGGAACACAGTCGAAGAACAATGTGATGCTGAATGGCTTTCCCTGGCATATCCTAGACCTGCGTCGTGTAACCCTGCCAGTGCGCAGTGATAGCAGTGAAGAGGAGGAAGTCGAAGAAGCTAACGATGCATCTTAATTCGACTTAGCCCCACATTGTGGTTCTTTACAACTGGATGAGAATGTCTATAGTGAACCTGAAAACGTCAACCCGCAAGAAGTTCTCCTCCAGAGGAATCAAAGTGAGAGGAGGAGGGCTGCTTGGATGAAGGATTATGAAGTGTCTTATTGATCTCGAAGATCAGGGGGGCGTGTGGGGTATATGGTTAGAAAAAAAAAACGTACCGGGCGTATCCGCATCGCTCTTTGGGAAAGAAGAAGGAAAGGATGGCTAGCTCATTTATATACACGAAGGGCATCTTGAGAAGGCAGAGCATGATGGGAGAAACTATATTTTTCCTGTCTCTTCCTTTTTTTTCCTACATAGGAGGATATAAAAGCTGGGAAAAATTACCTGGAGAAGCAGAAAGAAAAGAGTCGTGAACATCTTCTCTTGAAAAGAATTTTGTATTGCTGACATTCAGATTGTGCGGTGTAACATTGGTGGTGAGAGGCCAGGTGTGGTCGATTGGAAAAGAAGAGGGCAGAAACGTGCTGTTGGGAGAGCGATTCGTATAGTATAAACTATAATATTAGAAAGTCCGAAAAATAAACTGTAACATTAGAAAGTAAGATAGATATACTATGACAGTAAACAGTAAGAAATAAAACTATAACATTACAAAACAGGAAAGATATACTATAAAATTAGAAAAAAGGACAGTATACTATAACATTAGAAAGTAAGAAAGATATGCTATAATATTAGAATATAAGAAAGATATACTATAACATTAAAAAGTAAGAAAGGTACTCTATAATGTTAGAAAATAAGACAGATATACTATAATATTACAAAGGAAGAAGATATACTATAACATTAGAAAGCAAAAATAATATACTATAACATTAGAAAGTATTAAGATATACTATAACATTGGAAAGTAAGAAAAATATACTATGAGATTAGAAAGTAAGAATAGTATACTATAACATTAGAAAGTAAGAATCGTATACTATAATATTAGAAAGTAAGAACGATAATCTATAAAATGCGAAAGTAAGAAAGATATACTATAACATTAGAAAGTAAGAAAGATAAACTATAATATTACAAAGTTACTATAACTTTAGAAAGTAAGAAGGATATACTACAACATTAGAAAGTAAGAAAGGTATACTATACATTAGAAAGTAAAAAAGATATGCTACAACATTAGAAAGTAAGAAAGATACACTTTAACATTAGAAAGTAAGAAAGAAGAAATAAGTTTAATGAATATCTGAACACGGTGAAACTAATTTTGTCTAACATATTTTATTTTAGTCAACCGTTAGATGCAAAATGTCTACACCCCCCCCCCCAGAAAGAAAAAAAAAAGTTTTAGAATTACTGCTTACTTTCTTTATAAATATAAACGATACCATTCCACCCACCTTGAACCATTCTCCACCCTTTCCGCCATAAGCGCCGAAACTCGAATGGCAAGTGTCAGTGAGTGGAAAACTTTCCAACGCGATGGTGGTGCCTTTTTGGCAAAGAAGAAATAAGTTTAATGAATATCTGAACACGTGGAAACTCCCGACCGGTATTTAAAAAAAATTTCAGTGCTAAATTGTCCTTATTATAATTACTTTGTTAGAAGCGTCTCTTGGGAAGAAAAAAAACTCAACACTTTTAAACGGAAATTACAGTAATCTATGTCTATTTCATTTTCATTTCATTTGTAATTATGGGAGGGGAATTTATCTTCAAATATCTTAAATTTCGAATTAGAGCGACGGACTTACACTAAGTAAATATTAATAAGTCCTTGCCCCCACCCTTTTTTAAATGGAGAGTAGACAACAGATTGTGGATGCGTTATTGGCAGTACTCGTTACTCTCGGTTCCTCTTATTTGTCCCTCAGTCCTCATTTCCAATGAGTGATGTTTCTGACAAAGGGTAAAGAAAAAGCTGCTCTCAAGGACGACAGTACTTTGTGAACATTTGCTTGAGATGTCGGAAATTTTCTGTTCCTTTGTCTATCCTTGTGGCCATGTCACTAGTAAGGGTGCTGGAGGTAAACGTTTCATCTGGGCTGACATTATCCACCTGATAGTCAGGGACCCGAACCTTGGATTAACCACTAAGGAGGCTGTCCTATCAGCAGGTGCAAAATACTGGAACTGCTGTATTGCCATTTGGTGAATGAACTCTGGACCATGCAGTAGTTTTTAGTGGGGCCTCTCGATGCCATACTAATGTGTAATTGTTACGGCTTTACCTTATCATGGCTCTAACCAAGTCTGTCAACCTGTTCCACAAATCCCAAATCCTCAACATGAAATACCTCCAGAAAAATAACACGCGTAAACCTCCTTCAATGTAGACCCCTACTTCTATGTCTCCTTCTCCAACATCAGGGGTCTACATTCTAACCTTCCAGAGGTTGAAACCCAATTACAGGAGACGAAACCAGACATATTCTTCCTAAGCAAAATTGGCATAAAAGGCCGACCACTTCCCTTGATGAATTCATAATTAAAGGATACTCTAACTTAAAATCTAAATTTTCCCCTCCCAGATCGCCATGGACATGGAATATGTGCCTACATTAAAGATGGCTTTCCGTGTGGTAGGGATATTTCCAGAGAAGACCCTAATTTACCTTATATGTGCTTCCGAGTTGCATTTGCTTACACCACTGCATTTATATTTGCTCTCAATCGCCCCCACAACAGCGGAGTTACTATCTTTAAGAGCGTATCTGAAAAATTTGACCACATCCTGTCTGCTCACCCTTCAGCTAACATCCACATTTGTGGTGACTTCAATGTCCACAATGTGGAATGGCTGACCCACTCTAACAATATAGATGATGAGGGGAGGTTCTGTCATGATTTTGCCATTGCCTATGACCTCATCCAGATTGTTCATGAACCCACCCGAGTCCCAATACTTCCAGTCAGTTTGCTAGCCTTCTAAACATTTTTCTCACAATTTCCCCTCAGCTATGTTCAAGTTTCGTTCTGTCTCCTCTGAGATCTTCCGACCACTCGGTTGTATCAGTTAGGATGAAAACGAAATGCAATAAGTCCTCAAATGTACCCCTCCACCATACTGTATATCGATACCCTACTGCTGACTGCGATAGCTTCCGTACACTTATATCTGATCTACCCCTGCATTCCATGTTTAAAAAGGATGTGTCCTATATAGTATCAGACCCGATAGAATGGCTAATTGTAGGCATAGACCGATTCATACCATCCAAAAAATTCCAATAAAAACCTAACAACCAGCCATAGTTCTCCCCAGAATGTGCTGCTGCCATCGTGCACAGAAATCACTTTTTCCATAGCTACCAACGTAATAGATGCACAGAGACTAAAGCTGCCTTCAGGACAGCAAGCAACCACTGCAAAAGAGTAATGAAAAATGCAGTCCGTTAAACCCAAAGTAGCTGAGCAGCGGCTTGGTTCCCACCAGTTTTGGCAAATAGCAAACAGGATCCTGAACAGAAACGTGCATTCTATCCTAACCATCATCAATGGATCTGAGGTCATCTCGTCAGCATCAGATAAAGCCAAACTATTTACCAAGAACTTTGCAGCTAATTCTACCCTATGCGACGAAGGCCATCAACTCCCCGTATTTCCTCCTATAACGGACAACACGCTCTGCAACATACAAATATCTGTGCGTGAGGTCGCCAAGCTAAGAACCTTGATTCCAGTAAAGCAACTGGCCTGACGGCATTCCAATCATTGTGCTGAAAATGCTTCAACCAGAACTTGCCCTCATACTTACAAAACTCTTTAAGTGTTGCCTTAAAGAGAAGTGCTTCCCTACATCCTGGAAAACCTCATCAGAATGCCCTGTATTTAAGAATTCAGGTAATAAGTCATCTCTCTCTCAGTACAGACCAATAAGTCACCTGTGTGTCATGAGTAAACTGCTGGAATCCATATTAAACAGAAAAGTAGTCAACTACCTCAGCAGAAATAATCTTCTTAGTGACATGCAATATGGTTTCCGTTTTGCCAGATCTACCGCAGATATGCTAACTGTTATATCTCATAAGATTAGCGAATTTCTTGACAAAGGCTTCCTCTCTAGGACAGTTGTTCTTGACATATCAAAGGCCTTCAATAAGGTATGGCATAAGGGCCTACTTCAAAAGATTTCCAGCTATGTTATAACTGGAAATGTTTACTCGATCATTAAATCATTTCTCTCTGATAGGCTCATAAGAGTAGTGGTTGATGGGCAGAAATCATAGGCCCTCAATATTAATGCTGGAGTCCCTCAGGGGTCCATCCTGGGCCTAACTCTCTTCCTGATCTATATTAATGATCTTCCAAATCCCATCCTTACATCATTTGTAGACATCTATGCTAATGACACTACTATCTATGGTAGCACATCTAAGACCATAAACGACCAAGTTCTCTCTGATTCTCTCTCCTCTGATCTTGAGTGCGTGGTACAATGGGGAAAGAGGTGGCTTGTTATTTTTAATGTATCTAAAACCAACCTTTTATCTTTACATAATGAACGCTCTGATCCCCATCTGGCATCAGTTGAAATGGGTGGCTCTCATCTAGGGGAAGCTCTGTGTTTTTGATAAGCTTACCTCCAGCACCCTTACTAGTGACATGGCCACAAGGATAGACAAAGGAACAGAAAATTTCCGACATCTCAAGCAAATGTTCACGAAGTACTGTCGTCCTTGAGAGCAGCTTTTTCTTTACCCTTTGTCAGAAACATCACTCATTGGAAATGAGGACTGAGGGACAAATAAGAGGAACCGAGAGTAACGAGTACTGCCAATAACGCATCCACAATCTGTTGTCTACTCTCCATTTAAAAAAAGGGTGGGGGCAAGGACTTATTAATATTTACTTAGTGTAAGTCCTTGACCTTTACTCTTGACCTGAAATGGAACACGTATATCAAGTCAGTTGTCAAGCCCACTAGAAAAATGGTAGGATTCTTCTACCGCTCCAGAAGATATCGCACCCCTGATGCAATTCTCTATCTATATAAAAGCCAAGTACATCCAAGGATGGAGTACTGCTGGCACATCTGGGCAGGAGCTTCTAAAAACAGCCTATCCTGCTTTGACAGAGTACAAAATAGGCTTCGTGGCCTCGTGGGTGGTGCCCTTTTCTCTTCCCTGCAACCTCTCTCCCACAGGAGACATGTTGTGAGCCTGTCTTTGTTTTATCGTTACTACCATGGCAGGTGCTCGTCTGAACTCCAATCTCTGGTCCTCCCTCGCCAATCTTTCACGATAAGCACCTGCCTAGCTGAAACCACTGTCAAAAATTTTCCCCACTACTTATCTGTGCCAAAATCAAAACGTAGATTCCATGAACAAAGCTTCTTTCTTAGAAGTGCACGCCTGTGGAACTCTGTTCCAATTGCCTGTTTCCCACCTGACTACAACCTGGATATCTTCAAGTCCAATGTAAATAAATTCCTGATGAACCGCCCCCTTAAGTAAGACACTTTATCAAATTTCCAACACTAACGTACTGCACACACAATAACCCTTATCTCCGAGTGGCTTCCGGGTCTGGATAAGTGGTGACTACCATGTAAAAAAAAAAAGAAGACAAACTATAACATCAGAAAGTTAGAATAGTATACTATAACATTAGAAAGCAAGAAAGATATATATTAGAAAGTAAGGAGGATATACAATAACATTAGAAAATAAGAAAGATATACTATAACATTCGAAAGTAAGAAAGATATACTATACTATTAGAAAGTAAGAAAGATATACTATAACATTAGAAAGTAAGAAAGATAAGCTATAACATTAGAAAGTAAGAAAGATATATACTATAACATTGGAAAGTAAGAAAGATGTACTGTAATGTAATTGACTTAAGGGAGTGTTTTGCTCTCCATTCGGGAGTTGAAGAAGACCGCATAACTATGCTAAGATTACTTTCATAGGTCCCGGGCAACAGCGGATATTCCAAAGACCTAAGGGAGAAGATATAAATATATATTTTATTTCATTGTCAAAATATATATAACTGTTTTACTGTTTGAAAATCGGAGATATATTTGTTATTGGAGACAACAGGAAATGTGAAAATGTTGGAATAATCGACTGTACTTGTTGACCTAAAAAAATCCTTCAGACTATGACTGTCTGAATGATGTGATGTGACCTTTTAAGGTCATGGGAATGTAATGTTAATTTTGGCCCCAGATTTCAAAAGTTCGAACTGCACACATGCAATCCGTACTGCGTGTCGTAATTTGATTGGCTTAGGAGACTTCCACTCCGACACCCCTTCCCCTATATAATATCAACCCGCTCGAAGATTAAGCAGTTTTCCGTTTGATTCCAAGGGGCACAGATTCTGTGCAGACTCGCCATTCCCTGAAGACGTGACGAACATGCCCGTCCTCGAACCCGTCTGGAGCTATCTCTGAAGAGAAGAGAGATTTGAGACTTTTAAAAGCTAACTAAGAACTGAACCATATATTTGTAAAAAAAATCTGTAATATATTTTGTGAAGTAAAATAGAATTCAAGCGTCTGTTGTCCTTCTTGCCTGGGGGAGTTTGTTATTCGTTTTCAGCATACCAGATTCACTGCAATGTCTCTCAAAGTAGCAGACGATACGAGCCGAGTTTTACAAAGTATCCAGAGATCAGGGTCCTTACATAACTTCCTAGGAGAGGGTGTTACAATACTATGACATTAGAAAGTAAGAATAATATACTATAACATTAGAAAGTATAAAAGAAAAACAAAGACATTAGAAAGTTAAAATAGTATACTATAACATTAGAAATTAAGAAAGATATTCTAAAACATAAGAAAAAAAGAAAGATATACTATGATATTAGAAAGTAAGAAAGATATACTATAGCATTATAAAGTAATAAAGACATACTATACCATTAGAAAGGGAGAATAGTATAATATAACATTAGAAAGTATGAACGATATACTATAACATTAGAAAGTAAAAACAGGATACTATAACATTAGAAAGTATGGAAGATACACTATAACATTAGAAAGTAAGAATAGTATACAACACCATTAGAAAAAACGAAAGATATACATTACATTAGAAAGTAAGTATGATATACTATAACAGTAAAAAGTAAGAAACATATACAACCCCATTAGATAGTAAGAAAGATAAATTATAACATTAGAAAGTTAGAATAGTATACTATAATATTGGAA
The DNA here is from genome assembly GCF_053919585.1 of Euprymna scolopes. Taxonomy (NCBI): domain Eukaryota; kingdom Metazoa; phylum Mollusca; class Cephalopoda; order Sepiida; family Sepiolidae; genus Euprymna; species Euprymna scolopes. The sequence continues at coordinate 97,435,344 of NC_136485.1, forward strand.
AGGGAGAAGGATATACTATAAAATTAGAAAGTAAAAACAATGTACAATAACATTAGAAAATAAAAAGGATATAATATAACATTCGAAAGTAAGAAAGATATACAATACAATTAGAAAGTAAGAATAGTATACTATAACATCAGAAAGTAAGAAATATATACTAAAACATTACAAAGTAAGCAAGATACGCAATAACATTAGACAGTAAGAATAGTATGCTGTAGTAAAAAAAAAAAAAAATCGTGCAAACCTTTTACCACTGGCAACGCCCGCTTCAGAGAGTGAAAGAAGAAAGAAGAAGAAGAGAATGGCCACTGCGTCTATTTATAGACTAGAGATCATGGGAAGAGTATGCAAATAACTTTGGACGGTTTTGTCCTATAAAAAGCCTGTATTTGGGAGAGAGGGTGTCTTTTTTGTTTGGCAGAAGCAATTGCTGTCAGAAGTGCATTGGACTGCAAGAGTGAAGAGTGAAGATTGAGTTGTGGGGTCATTGTATTTAACCACAAGCTATTCCGGCAAAGAACAGATCATGGAATCTGGGATGTTGAGATTGGGAAAAGATGTGATACCACCTTTTAGTGGAGAAGGTGATGTAGTTGGATGGATAAAGAAAGTAAAACTGGTGGCTAAGCTTCAACATGTGCCAGACCTTGCCAGTTTTATTCCACTTTTTTTGCAGAGAGATGCACTCGCTCTCTATCTTAAGATGAATAATGCAGAACAAGAAGATGCAGAACTGATAGAGATGAGACTCGTGACCGCCTTCACTGAGGGGCCTTTTGAGGCATACGAAAAACTGCAACGATTCAAGTGAACAGGAGAATCGGTGGATGTTTATGCTAATAAAATCAAAAGATTGGCTGGACTGGCGAGATATCTGGGAAGAGGGCTGGAACATACAGCCAAACTGGCATTCATAACTGGATTCCCAGACGATGCATCTGTGGCATTACAGCAGCTACCGAACATAGAGAGAATGGATGTCAGCAAACTGATACCGACTGCACGGCTTTTAGTCAGCAAAAGGGTCGTAGAAACTCAGACATTGGCCGCAAGTGCGCAAACTAATGAGACTAATAAGGGAAAGAAAGAATCAAGCCTTCAGTGCTTTAGATGTCAAGGACCGCACCTAAAAAAAGATTGCACAAAGAAAGATCCCTAGGGCCAGGGCAACATGCTACAATTGTGGAAAATTTGGCCACATTGCGAGATATTGTCCTCAGATTCAGGGAAACGGGCAAGGGGGAGCTTCTGCGCCGCAAGCTACCCTAGCAATGAAATGAAGGCGCGATACTGGCCTCTTCCTATAATAGAAGTAGAGGTGAATGATTCTGTAATGACTGCACTTGTCGATACTGGGTGCACCACTACTTTAATCAATTCCAAACTTTTGAAGGGATATGGAAGGAGCGGTACAGTGAAAGCAGTTGATGGGAGGAATATAGAATGTAAAGGAGCCAGACAAGTGGAGATAAAAGTCTGTGGAATGCACGTAAAAGTGAGGGCAATCTTGATGAATCACATCGTTGATGGGATCAACGTCATAATTGGAATAGACGTGATTAATGAGCTGGGAGGTGTAACTATAAAGAAAGCCAAAGTGAAGTTTGGAGATATACAATGTGCCGTGGCTGCCCATCAGCTGAATGTTTGCAAAATCGAGGATAAAGACTTTGAAGCAAACTTCGATGGAGATAAATGGACAGTAAGATGGACATGGAAGGGAGAGCCTCCAGTATTGCAGAACAAAGTTCAATATTATAAAAACTCTCTGGAAGGCGATAAGAAATTAGAATTCGAGAAAGAGGTGGAAAGATGGATATCGGATGGTATTCTGTTACCATGGAAAGGAGAAAGAAAAGGCCTGTTGCCATTGATGGCAGTATTTCAGGCCACAAAAGTTAGGCCAGTGTTCGACTTTCGTGAGTTGAACCGTTTTGTGGCGTGTCATACAGGGAGCGACATAATAGATGTATGTGATGAAAAGATAAGAAAGTGGAGACAGTTGGTAGGAGGGACCGCAATAGTGGACCTTAAGTCTGCCTACCTGCAACTACATGTGGCAAAGGAACTATGGCAGTACCAGCTGGTCTGTTATAAAGGAAAAGCCTATTGCCTAACACGATTAGGATTCGGACTTAATGTCGCACCAAAGATTATGGCAGCCATTTTAAAAACATTATTAAAGAAAGGAAGTAGGACGAAAGAGGCCACTGATTCATACATTGATGATATAATGGTAGACGTAACGAAAATATCGACACAGGAAGTTGTGGAACATTTGAAGGGGTTTGGGTTAGCAGCAAAATCTCCGGAATCCCTGGACGGAGGAGCGGCACTGGGCCTTAAGCTTATGAAAAATAAGATGGGTGCACTAATGTTCAGGAGAGGCAACGAGATCCCAGAGATGGGAGGAGAAATTAGTAGGCGGGAGCTATTTTCGATCTGTGGTAAATTATTGGGGCACTATCCAATTGCTGGATGGCTGCGATTAGCATGCAGTTATGTGAAAAGAAGAGCAAATGGAATGGATTGGGAAGAAAAAGTTGACTGCAGAACCATGAAAGTGATGCAGGAGGTTCTAGCTGAGGTGAAAAAAGAAGACCCTGTTAATGGCGCTTGGCACATACCTGAAGTGAGCACAGGAGTCGTGTGGTGTGATGCAAGCAATATTGCAACTGGCGTGGTTGTCGAGATTGGCGGTGTGGTGGCGGAAGATGCAACTTGGCTAAGGAAAAGTGATGACTTTAATCACATTAAGATAGCTGAATTAGATGCTGTTCTAAAGGGTGTCAATTTAGCTATCAAATGGAGACTGACAAATATTGAAATAAAAACTGATTCAGCCACTGTACTCAGTTGGGTGAACTCTACTGTGGAGGAGAGTGGCAGAATACGAACAAAGGGTGCCGGAGAAGTGATAATAAAGCGGAGATTAGGGATGCTTAGAGAGTTGATATCTGAATTGAAACTGCAAATAAAAGCAGTGTTTGTGCCTTCTGAAAGAAACAAGGCAGATGCGCTAACACGGATAAAAAAACAGTGGTTAATTGAGAAAGAGGAGGCGCCGATATGCTGTCTTGGAATTGGAGAAATTAAAGAGTTGCATGACATGCATCACATGGGAGTGGAGAGAACATTATATTTGGTGAGGCAAGTGGATCCGAATGTAAAACGGGAAGAAATTCAGATGATAGTAAAGAACTGTGTTCGGTGTCAATCGATCGATCCTGCCCCAAATATACATAATCCTGGGGAAATTGGAGTTTTAACGAACTGGACGAGACTAGCTATTGACATAGCACACTACCGAGGGGGAGCGTACTTATCAATAATTGATTGTGGGCCAAGTAGGCTGGCGATATGGAAGGAACTGCGAGTGGAAGCCGCATCTGCAGTTGCAACTGAATTAGAAAAGGTGATGCTTGAACGAGGTCTAGTAAGGGAGGTGATAATGGACAACGGCACTGTTTTTCGCTCAGAAATCTTTCAGACGATGCTAAAAAAATGGAAGATTAAAAGTTATTACAGGGCAGCCTACAGACCTGGAGGAAATGGCATTGTGGAGCGACATCATCGGACCGTGAAAGCAATAGCTGAGAGAGGAAGAATATCGCCTGAAGAGGCCACATTTTGGTACAACATGTCCCCTAAGGTCGGGTAAAGAGATGACACAGTACCACATAGAGCAATCTTTAATTACGAATGGAGGCATCCTAGAGACATGTCACCGGAAATTAATGATCAAGGACCAGCCAGAATCCAAATAGGAGAAGAAGTTTGGGTGAAACCGCCTAATGCCCGATGCACAACGCAGTGGGGAAGAGGAGTGATAACAGGAGTGCAATCCCCAAACAACTTAAGTGTCAATGGAATGCCACGACATGTTTTAGATTTAAGGTGTATGGTCCATTTAGGTGATGAGGATGGTGGTACTGAGCCAGGGAGTGATGAAGATGAACCGGTGCAGATGCAGAGACCGCAAAGAGAATGCAATGCGCCGATCTGGACACGGGATTATGAGATGTGAATGATCTTTAATGATCATGGGGGCGTGTAGTAAAAAGAAAAAAAAAAAAAAATCGTGCAAACCTTTTACCACTGGCAACGCCCGCTTCAGAGAGTGAAAGAAGAAAGAAGAAGAAGAGAATGGCCACTGCGTCTATTTATAGACTAGAGATCATGGGAAGAGTATGCAAATAACTTTAGACGGTTTTGTCCTATAAAAAGCCTGTATTTGGGAGAGAGGGTGTCTTTTTTGTTTGGCAGAAGCAATTGCTGTCAGAAGTGCATTGGACTGCAGGATTGAAGAGTGAAGAGTGAAGATTGAGTTGTGGGGTCATTGTATTTAACCACATATGCTTTAACATTAGAAAGTAAAATAAACTATAACATGAGAAAGAAAGAAAGATTTACTATAACATGAGAAAGTAAGAATAGTATAATATAACATTAGAAAGTAAAAAAGATATACTATGAGATGAGAAAGTAAAAAAGATATACTATGAGATGAGAAAGTAAAAAAGATGGACTATAACATTAAAAAGTTGGAATAGTATACTATAACATTAGAAAGAAAGAGATACTATAATATTAGAATGTATGTAAGCTTAGAAAGTACTGTATGCTATAACATTAGACAGTAAAAAAGATAAAATATAACATCAGAAAGTAAGAATAGTATACTATAACATTAGAAAGTAATATTTCAATATTACTTTCTAATGTTATAGTATATCAATGTTATAGTATTTCAATACTATAACATTAGAAAGTAAGGAAGATATACTATAACATTAGAAAGTAAGAATGATATACTATATCTTTAGAAAGTAAGAAAGATAAACTATAACATTATAAAGTAATAAAGATATACTATAAGATTAGAAAGTGAGAATAGTATACTATAACATAAGAATGTAAGAAAGATATACTATAACATTAGAAAGTAAAAATAGTATACTATAACATTAGAAAGTAAGAAAGATATATTATAGCATTAGAAAGTATGGAAGATACACTATAATACTAGAAAATAAGAATAGTATACTGCACCATAAAAAAACGAAAGATATACTATAACATTAAAAAGTAAGGAAGATATACTATAACATCAGAAAATAAGAATAGTATGCTATAACATTAGGAAGTAATATATATATACTATAACATTAGAAAGTAACTAATATATACTATAACATTAGAAAGTAGGAAAGATAATTTATAACATTAGAAAGTAAGAATACAGTACTATAGCATAAGAAAGTAAGAAAGATGAACTATAACATAAGAAAGTAAGAATAGTATACAATAATATTAGAAAGAAAGAAAGATATACATTAAAAAGTAAGAATAGTATATAACATTAGAAAGTAAGAAAAGTATACTATAACATTAGCATGTAAGAATAGTATACTATAACATTAGAATGTAAGAAAGATATACTAGAACATTAGAAAGTAAGAATAGTATACTATAAGATTAGAAAGTAAGAAAGATATACTATTACATTAGAAAGTAAAGGAGACATTAGAAAATAAGAAGGATATGCTATAACGTTAGAGAGTAATAATAGTATACTACAACATAAGAAAGTAAGAATAGTATACTATAGCATTAGAAATTAAGAAAGATACCCTATAACATTAGAAAGTAAGATATGCTATATCATAGAAAGTAATAAAGATATACTATAATATTAGAAAGTAAGATATACTATGACATGGAAAGTAAGAAAGATATACTATAAAATTGGAAAGTAAGAAAGATACACTATAACATTAGAAAGAATAGTATACTAAAACATTAAAAAGTAAGTACGATGAACTATAACATTAGAAAGTAAGAAAGATATGCATTAGAAAATAAGAAAGATAGATACTAGCATTAGGAAGTAAGAAAGATATTCTCTAACATTAGGAAGTAAGAATAGTATACTATAACATTAGAAATTATGAAAGATATACTATAACATTAGAAAGTAACAAAGATAAACTATAACATTAGAAAGTAAGAAAGATATACTATAACATTATAAAGTAAGAAAAATGAACTATGACGTTAGAAAATAAGGAAGATATACTATAACATTCGAAAGTAAGAATAGTATACTATAACATCAGAAAGTACGAAAGATACACTATTAAATTAAAAAATAAGGACAGTATAGAATAATATTAGAAAATAAGAAAGATATACTATAACATTAGAATGCATCTAAGATATACTGCAACATTCGAAAGTAAGAATAGTATAGTATACCATTAGAAAGTAAGAAAGATACGCTATAACATTAGAAAGTAAGAATAGTATACTATACCATTAGAAAGTAATAAAGATATACTATAATATTAGAAAGTCTGATAACATAGAAAGTAAAAAAGATATACTATAAAATTGGAAAGTAAGAAAAATAAAATATAACATTAGAAAGAACAGTATACTAAAACATTAGAAAGTATGAACGATGAACTAAAACATAAGAAAGTAAGAATAGTATACTATAACATTAGAAAATAAGGAAGATATACATTAGAAAATAAGAAAGATAGATACTAGCATTAGAAAGTAAGAAAGATATTTTATAACATTAGAAAGTAAGAAAGATATACTATAACGTTAGGAAGTAAGAATAGTATACTATAACATTAGAAATTATGAAAGATATGCTATAACATTAGAAAGTTGAATTCGTTTCGCAACTACGGCAGTTGATTTACACACACGTCGAACTTCTAAAGCTTGAATTCGTTTCACAACTACGGCAGTTGATTAACACACACGTCGAACTTCTAATCACACTGATGCAGTTGATACACACTGTCTTCGATCTTCTGGACATACTCCTTTTATTGTCCAAGCGTTCGTCTTCAGCCAATCGGCGGCCAAAAAAACAGTCACGTGAGGCCTGACGTCATAGCTCAATAATTTTACAAAAACTGCAGCCGCATTTTTAATTTCTGCCCTTCCTGTGATCCTCCCAGCAAGTAAGACAACATGCGTAGACACGTGGTCGCTTTCTTCCTTCATTCTGTTCGACTTTACACCCCCCCTGGTCTCAAGATCACACATGCGGTATTGCGGCCGCGGTCGTTTGTTACGTTTGTCACGGGCACTACGGAGGAGGATTAGCTGGACTTCATCTTCATAAGAGCTACTTGGGTCAGTGTCCACAGTCCTACTATCCGGCTGCGCTCCATCTTCATCCGAGCTCTCAGAAGAGGTAACAGACCTGTCGCCATTAACGTTGCCAGCAGTTCTTCCATTAAGCTGGGCTCCATCGTCATTGGGGCTCTCAGAAGTGGTGCTGGAACTATCGCCATCTGTGCTGAGGTTCTCAGCCATGTCATCACGGCAATGGGGCATAGGTCGGATCCACATTTCATCATTGGATGATTCATCACTTTCGCTGTTCGCCATTTGCTTTGTATCAAGGGCAGGCCGGACATCCCTCACATACCTTGGAGTACCATCAACCAGCACAGCCTGCTCACTAATTATGCCGGTAATCCATCCTCTTCTGAAACTGGTCGTACATCGGTTATTGGGAGGCTTTACCCAGATGGTGTCCCCTGACTTGTACCGTCCTTGCATCCTCTTCTGATTAGGCAGGCAGGCGTCAATGTCCTTAACACGCACTCAATAGCAATGTATCGCATTAGCAGGTGCACTTTCAGCAGTCGCGTCATCCTTTCGTGTTGTATTGTACCTATATACTGCCTCTGCAATCGTACATTGTTGCTATCCTCTTCACACTTCGGTGGCACTGTTCCGCTATACCGTTGCCACTCGGTACATACGTACACCTGTCTACGAAACGCCTGAATTCTCCACTGCAAAAGGCTGTGTCGTTGTCAGTGAGAATCTCTTCAGGTGGCCCCCGCTCGTAAAATATGGACTCTAATTGATGGATGACACTAGCCGAGTCCTGTCTTGTTAATAGTCGCCAGATCGCAAACCTCGTTGGTCCGCAATCGATCAGTGTGAGGAAGTGCTGACCATCATAGTGGGTTATGTCCATGCCCAGTCGGCTCTAATTCTCGTCGACTTCTAGGCGACCTTTTTGCCATTTGGTGCGAGCAGGGTCAATTGACTGGCATATTAGGCATTCCTTGACCACTGCTTCTACTTTGCTTTTGGACACTGACAGGTTGGTTAAGTGTACGAAATAATATGTCCGTCTCACTCCGGGGTGTCCACTGTCATGGTGTACCTTCTTGATTTTATCCGTCTCCTCAACAGAGGCAGCACATAAAGACCCTGGTTCGGCTTCTTTCTTCACTGCGTCGAACTATCTCGTGGGCACACGGATAAGTCTATCAGCAAGATTGCAGGTTGAACGGTACCCGCCTTGGTGCGCACTCTCGTTTTGCCTGTTAGTGTGTCAACTATCCAGTGGCATGCGCACAGCGAATCTGTGCGTATGCATAATTCTTTGACTTTCCACTGGAGTGCCAAGTTTATTCCTTTTATTACCGCATCCAACTCTGCCAGGTTGATGTGAGCAGCATCATCCATTGATCACAACCACCAGGCGTCCTCAATCACAGACCCGTTCATCTCCAATAGTGCCCCAATTGCGAGGGAGCTCGCATCCACCCACATATTTAGCCTGTCTCCCTGGACATACCAATCTTCTTTAGTGGGGTTCTCCTGCTTGACTCTTGTGATGGTCTCCTTCACCATGCGCAGCAACAGATTGTCCACCGTTTCGTCATCCCAGCCTTTGGTAACTGCACTCGCCCTCCTCTTCATGATGGCTGTCGCGGCCCGAGTACATCCACCTACTGGTAAGTGTCCCACCAGTTTTCCACACAGGGAAAATATAGCCCGCCTCGTGAGGACATGGGGCACTTCAGGAACTGCAGTTCCGCGCCCCCACTTCAAGGTCGCTCGCTCCTGTTGAACGCTCAATCCCAAGACACGAGCGCCATCCTCCAAGCATTCTGGATCCTTACACATCAGTCCAAGTTCGGCTAGCTTGGCCTTCACACGTGATGACGGCACAATGTCTTCATTCACGTATATGTCATCAAGGTAGGCTGATGTCCCCTCTTTTACGGTCTTATCCTGTGACAATACAGCATTGACGATCGTCTTCATTATTTGGACTGCAACGTTCAGCCCAAAGCCCAGTCTTGTGAGGCAATACCTCCTACCGGCAAACACTACCGTCTGAAACGGTCACATTGTCTCGCTAACCCGGACCTGCAGATATGCTCTTTTCAGATCCAACAGGCACACATTAGAACCCAGCTGGCACCACTCTAGTAGTTTGCTAGCACACACGTCAGCATCAGCTGTGAACGCATCAACATATGAGTTCAGTTCTCGGTAGTCCATTACTGGCCTGACTTTGGCTTTGTTGTGCTGAGCAACCGCCATTAATGGGATCAGACCCTTGGGAGGTCCAAGTTTCTTGTATAAGTAGGGAATCAGCCAGCCATCCTTGATCCATTTGCAAAGTTCTTCTTCGTATGCGGGCCTCATGTGGTCGGGTACATGGTATTCAGTTATTTCATTCTGCAGTTTGGCTGGTTCCCGGTTTTCCGACCACTTCCATGAGGCAGTCCAAGCCCTCTTTTGCTCGTCAAATTCGACGCTGGTCTGGTTGGTCGATCCTTAGCGCAGTACACATTGGAGCTTTCTCCTGAAAATGTACCGCCCCCATCGCCGTTATATAGACACCACCAAGGGCTCTAATGGCATCATATCCTAGGAGCAGGTCAAAACTCAGGGTTTTTTCGAGCACTACCAGCGCCTCTAGGTTAGCAGAGCTTCCATTTTTCGTCCGAATATTTACATTGCCCACCCCGCTACATGTGTGCGTCTCTCCACTGATGGTAGTCACTCTGACGTTCTTCTTTCTCCAGAGATCTGCATATACGATAGAGCGGGAGCACCTGGAATCGAGGAGTCCTGATCACAGTGTTTCGTTGATATATATCAGGATGATCAGCAGCGTCTCATTTAATTTCTGCATGGGGAAGAGGTCGATGCTGACACCTTGTCCCCGGTTCCGTTTTCCTGACGGTCTTGAGCTATATGGCCAGTTTCCTTACACCGGTAACAGCGAACAGCCATTGGTTGTTGCCGGCAGTTCCTTGCAATGTGGCCCTGTCCATTGCATCTGTAGCATATGATTCCGCCACGCGGATCAGGTCCCTGATACGGTTTCTTATTATTCGGTGCAGCAATTACTGGTTTCCTCATCTCGGAGTAATTCTTCATTACAGTCCTGGCCTGATCTACTAGGTCATTAAGGGGCAACGAATCTGCACTTGAGCTAGCTCGTAGTAGTTGCTTTGCTCCTGTCGGGAGTCCTGCTAGGAATTTGCATGCTAAGGCCCGCTCTGGCAGTCCACCAAACCACACTGTCAACTTCATCAGCTCTGCCAAGAACACATCGACCGTTTCGCCTGGACGTAAGGTTCTTGCCTCAAGTTGCTCCAAGGCAGTGGTGAGGTCATTCGCAAACGCCTTGAACAGCGCCGCCTTGATTTTCTCGCAGAGGAACAACATGTTTGAAGTTTTTTATGCCAGACAAAAGGCAATGTAATTCCACCTTTTCCACCCAGTCAATTACCGGGGTCGATCCATCAAACTCTGGTATTAATTTGAGGTCAATTTTTTTCCCCCATTTCACCGAAATAGCTTGAATTCGTTTCGCAACTACTGCAGTTGATTAACACACACGTCAAACTTCTAAAGCTTGAATTCGTTTCACAACTACGGCAGTTGATTAACACACACGTCAAACTTCTAATCACACTGATGCAGTTGATACACACTGTCTTCGATCTTCTGGACATACTTCTTTTATTGTCCAAGCATTCATCATCAGCCAATCGGCGGCCAGAAAAACAGTCACGTGAGGCCTGACGTCATCGATCAATAATCTTACAAAAACCGCAGCCGCCATTTTTAATTTCTCCCCCCCCCCCCGTGGTCCTCCCAGGAGGTAAGACAACATGCGCAGACACGTGGTCGCTTTCTACCTTCATTCTGTTCAACTTTACAAAAGTATGAAAGATATACTATACCATTAGAAGCTAAGAAAGACATACTAGAGCATTAGAAAGCAAGAAAGATATTCTATAACATTAGAAAGTAAGAAAGATACACCATAACCTTAGAAAATAAGAAATATATGCTGTAACATTAGAAAGTACGAATAGTGTACTATAATATAAGAAAGTAATAAAGATATACTATCACATTAGAAATTAAGGATAGCATACTATAACATTAGAAAGTATAAAAGATATACTATAACATTATGAAGTAAGAAAGATGAACTATAACGTTAGAAAATAACGAAGATATACTATAACATTAGAAAGTAAGAAGGATATACTATAACATTAGGAAGTAAGAAAGATGAACTATAACATTAGAAAGTAAGGATAGTATATTATAAAATTAGAAAGTATGAAAGTTATACTATAACATTAGAATGTAAGAAAGACATACTATAGTATTAGAAAGTACGAAAGATATTCTATAACACTACAAAGTAAGAAAGAGATACTATAAAATTTGAAATAAGATAGATAAACTATAACATACGAAAGTAATATTAGGATACTCTAACATTAGAAAGTAAGAAAGATATACTATAACATTAGAAAGTAAGAAAGATAAACTATAACATTAGAAGTATGAAAGATATACTTTACCATTAGAAAGTAAGATAGATGAACTATAACATCAGAAAGTAAGAATAGTATACAATAACAGTAGAAAGTAAGAAAGATATACATTAGAAAGTAAGAAAGATAGACACTAGTATTAGAAAACGAGAAATATATCCTATTACATTAGAGAGTAAGAACGATATACTATAACATTAGAAAGTAATAAAGATATAATATAACATTAGAAACTAAGTATAGAATACTATAGCATTAGATAGTATGAAAGATATACTATAACAGTAGAGGGTAAGAAAGAGAAACTATAGTATAAGAAACTAAGAAAGATATTCTATAACATTAGAAAGTAAGAAAGATATACTATAACGTTTGCAAATAAGAAAGATATACTATAACATTAGAAAGTAAGAATAGTATAGTATAAGATTAGAAAATAGAAAGATATACTATAACATTATAAAGACAGAATAGTATACTATAATATTAGAAAGTATAAAAGATATACTGTGCTATTAGAAAGTAAGAAAGATGAACAATAACGTTAGAAAATAAGAAAGTTATACTATAACATTAGAAAGTAAGAAAGATATACTATAACATGAGAAAGTAAGAATAGTATACTATAACATTAGAAAGTAAGAATAGTATACTATAACATTAGAAAGGAAGAATAGTATACTATAACATTAGAAAGTAAGAATAGTATACTATAACATTAGAAAGTAAGAATAGTATACTATAACATTAGAAAGTAAGAATAGTATACTATAACATTAGAAAGGAAGAAAGATGGACTATAACGTTAGAAAATAAGAAAGATATACTATAAAATTAGAAAGTAAGAATAGTGTACTATAATATTAGAAAGTAACAAAGACATACTTTAGCATTAGAAAGTACGATATACTATAACATTAGAAAGTAAAAAAGATAAACTATAACATCAGAAAGCAAGAAAGATGAACTATAACATTAGAAAGTAAAAATAGTATACTATAAGATTAGACAGTAAGAAACATGAACATTAGAAAGTAAGGATAGTATACTACAATATTATAAAGTAAGGATAGTATACTATAACATTAGAACATTAGAAAGTAAGGATAGTATACTATAACATTAGAAAGTATGAAAGATATACTATAAAATTAGAAGGTAAGAAAGACATACTATAACATTAGAAAGTAAGAAATATATTCTATAACATTAGAAAGTAAGAAAGATATACTATAACATTTGAAATAAGAAAGGTAAACTATAATATACGAAAGTTAGATTAGGATACTCTAACATTAGAAAGTAAGAAAGATGAACTATAACATTAGAAAGGACAGTATACTATAACATTACAAAGTAAGAAATATATACATTAGAAAGTAAGAAAGATAGACACTAGTATTCGAAAGTAAGGAAGATAGACACTAGTATTCGAAAGTAAGAAAGATATTCTATAACATTAGAAAATAAGAAAGATATACTATAACATTAGAAAATAAGAAAGATATACTATAGCAGTAGAAAGTAAGAATAGTATGCTATAACATTAGATTGTATGAAATATATACTATAACATTGAAAGGTAAGAAAGACATACTATAGCATTAGAAAGTAAGAAAGATATTCTATAACATTAGAAAGGAAGAAAGATATACTATAACGTTTAAAAATAAGAAAGATATACTATAACAATAGAAAGTAAGAATAGTATAGTATAACATTACGAAGTAAGGAAGATATGCTATAACATTAGAAAGACAGAATAGTATAGTATAACATTAGAAAGTATAAAAGATATACTATAACATTAGAAAGTAAGAAAGATGAACACTAACGTTAGAAAATAAGAAAGATGTGCTATAACATTAGAAAGTAAGAATAGTGTACTGTAACATTAGAAAGTAAGAAAGATATATTATAACATGAGAAAATAAGAATAGTTCACTATAACATTAGAAAGTAAGAATAGTATACTATAACATTAGAAAGGAAGAAAGATAAACTATAACATTAGAAAGTAAGAATAGTGAACTATAAGATTAGAAAGTACGAAAGATATACCATAACTTTAGAAAGTAAATAAGATATACTATATTAGAAAGTAAAACATTAGAAAGTAAGAGTAGTATACTATAACATTAGAAAGTAACAAGCATATACTATAACATTAGATCGTAAGAAAGTTATACTATAATATTAGAAAGTAAGTATTGTGTAATATAGATTAGAAAGTACGAAAGATAATCTATTACATTAGAAAGTTTGAATAGTATACTATAATAGTCGAAAGTAAGAAAGATATACTATAATATGAGAAAGTAATTCAGATGAACTATAACATTAGAAAGTAACATATACTATATCATTGGAAAGTAAGAAAGATATACTATAACATGAGAAAGTAAGGAAGATATACTATTACGTTTGAAAATAAGAAAGATATACTATAATATTAGAAAGTAAGAATAGTATACTATAAAATTAGAAAGTAAGAAAGATATACTATAACATAAGAAAGTTAGAAAGGTATACTATATCATTAGAAAATAAGAACGATATACTGTAACATTAGAAAGTAAGAATAGTATACTATAACATTAAAAAGTAAGAAAGATATACTGTAACATTATAAGGAAAGATATACTCTAGCTTCATAAAGTAAGAACGATATACTATAACATGAAAAAGTAAGAAAGATAAACTATAATATTAGAAAGTAAGAATAGTATACTCTAACATCAGAAAGTAAGGAAGATATACTATAACATAAGAAATAAAGATGAACTATAACATTAGAAAGTAAGAAAGATATACCATAACATTAGAAAGCAAGGAAGCTAAACTATAGCATTATAAATTAAGACTAGTATACTATAACATTAGAAAGTAGGAAAGATATTATAGAATATCTTTCCTACTTACTTCTACTCTATTAGAAAGTAAGAAAGATATGCTATAATATTAGAAAATACGAAAGATATACTGTAACATTAGAAAGTAAGGAGGATGTACTATAACATTAGAAAGTAAGAAAGATCTACCATAATATATTGTACTGGTCGATGGAAGAGAGGAGAATTAATATTCTTATCTATTTCACTAATTCAACATTAGACGTAAAGGAGATTGAGCGGACTATTTAAATATCTATATATCTAATATAGAAATCAAGTGTTAGCCTCTAGGAAGGGGCCAATACTTGATTTTTTTTTTAATTTCGACTTATGTAAAATGAAACAAAAAATACCCACGCACATAAAATTGTTTTTTTATAAGATTGGTTGAAATTCACAGTAAATCGAAGTGTTGAGAATTTCAACCAATTTTATAAAAAACTTATAAAATACAATAAAACTTGGAGTTCATACATTGAATACCACCCCAATGTTCCATCACTATATGGCCAAAACTCACAAACCAGATATCCCTATGCTCCCTATAATATCCGGCATCGGTAGTGCCACACACAAAATTGCACGTGCCATATCCAACGTTTTGACTCCACTACTGGGCACTATCAACACCTCCCATATAAAGAACTCTGGAGATTTACTGAACAAAATAAAAAACATTAACGTACAAAACAAAACTATTCACAGCTTAGATATAACATCATTATATACTAATGTCCCCATTAAAAAATGCTTGAATTTACTCCTTAAACATTTAAAAAAATGTAACATTAGCTTACCTTTTCCTCCCGACACTCTTATAAAAATCATTAGACTAACATGACTTACTTTCACTTCAATAACAATTTCTATAAACAAAATTTTGGTCTTCCTATGGGTAACCCTCTTAGAATTCCTAGAATCTGGTCCTTTCAAATTCAGATTACCTCCAAACACAGAGTATTTCAGATACATTGACGACATCTTAATTTTTCTTCCTGAAAATATGCGCATAAATATCATTAGAGACAAATTAAACTCAGTCGAACCTTCCATAAAGTTTACCTATGAAACAGAAAACAATAACTCATTACCTTTTCTTGACATACTTATAATAAAATCCAATAATAAACTATCCTTCAAAGTTAACCGCAAAACTACACACAAAAACGATTACATACATTTCTATTCACACCATAACAATAAAATAAAAACAGGGATGATAATTGGTTTCTTCTTATGCGCTTTCAGAATTTGCAGTCCTGAATATCTGGACGAAGAATTCAAATACCTTACAAACATTTTGAAAACCTTGCAATATCCGACATATTTCATATTGAATGCTGTCGTTTGCGTGACACTGCTGTCCGAACGTTCACTTTCTGGTTACCACTTGACGCGTCTTCTCTCCACTCCAAAACGAACTTCTGCAACTTTAGCTTTTCTCTCCCCGAATCCGACTTTTCTCTTCTACAAATACAACTTCTCTGCTCGCAATCTAACTTCAGAATGCCTTCCTTCCCCAAATCACTCCTCTTTTATCTCCAATCAGGAGCATCTCATTTGCATACCTCGTGGTCACCCTGTAGGCATATAAAGAAACAAGGCAGCCATTTTTGTTTCTTTCTTCTTCATTATGAACACGAGGTAAGCCACACAAAAACGCGGTCGGTCGTTCTTGTTTCTTTTTTCTTCATTTACACCACACGCCCCCCCTGATCTTCGAGATCAATAGGATACTTCGTAATCCTCCATCCAAGCAGGCCGCCTCCTCTCACGTCGAGGCCTCTGGGGGACAACTTCTCGGGGGTTAACGTTTTCAGGTTCATTACAACGCAGGCCTAAGTCAGGTCGAGCAGCATCATTTGCTTCTCGGTGGCCCTCGATTTCCCCTTCTTCACTGCCCTCACTGCATACCGGCAATGTCACACGACGCAGGTCTAAGATATGCTGGGGAACGCCATTCACCATCACATTGTTCTTCGATTGCAATCCTGTTACGACCCCTCTTTTCCAACGAGTGGTACACTGTGCATTGGGGGGTTTCACCCACACCTCTTCACCTACTTTGATAGTGGCTTCTTCACTCTCAATTCCTGCTGTTTTGTTGCACGGATGCCGCCACTTATATGTGAAAACGGCCCTATGAGGCACAGTTGTCTCATCTTGTTTGGTCTTTGGCGAGATGTTATACCAAAACACCGCCTCTATGGGTGATACGTGCTTTTTTCCGCAGCGGCTTTAATGGTGCGATGATTCCTCTCCACTATTCCGTTGCCACTCGGCCGATACGCTGCTCTGAAAAATTGCCTTACTCCCCACTTATCGCACACCCCTTTAAAGGCTTCTGATCGGAAAGCGGGGCCATTGTCCATTAAGAGTTCCTCAACCGGCCCTCTCTCCAAAAATATCTCCTCGATGACCCCTCCGATCGCCCATGCAGCTTCTGCCCTGATCTCTCTCCAGATGGCAAACCTTCCCGGTCCACAGTCGACCATCGACAGATACAATTTGTGGCGATAGTGTGTCACATCAATGGCCAATCGCTTCCAGTCCTCCACAACGTGTAGCTCTCCTGCTTCGTGTCTGGATGGTCTAGGGTCAATTGATTGGCACTCTCGACAGTTCTCCACCACCTCCCTAACCTCCTCCTCGGTGGTCTCCGGGTAAACCTCTCTGGCTAGGAATAACGTTCGTTCTCGACCAAAGTGGTGCATTTCGTGTGACTCTTTGACTTCTTCCCCTGCACAGCATACCGAGGAGACCTCCTTTCCCTCCTGCAGCCAGGCCTTCTTCACGCGTGTCATCGAATCCGCCTTGTTTTTTTCTGACGGGACCAACACAACAGATACTCTCAACTGGAATTCCGCTATCAGGTCGGTGAGAGCTCCGAGTCTGTGCTTGATCAGCATTTCCGCAGCACCCCTGGTCTTAACTCTCTTATCGCCAGTTACTGCCGACCGAATCCACGATGCTACCGTTGCCGAATCGGTTTTGACTTCAATTATTTTCAATCCCCATTTCAGGGCCAGATTGATTCCTTTTATAGCGGCATCTAGTTCTGCTACGTTGATATGGGAGAAGTCGTTGTTTTTTCTTAGCCACGCCGCATCCTCCACAGTTACACCTCCTATCTCTAGTACGACGCCCAACGCCAGGTTACTGGCATCGCACCAAACCACACCCGCATCTTCGCTGCTGACATACCATTTCCCTTTCACTGGGTCCTCATTCCTCACTCTCGCAATGACTTCTTGCAGCATGTTCATGACCTCCTTCGTCACACGGCCCTCCCAGCCATCAGTGCCTGTTTGTCGTTTAATAAAGCTGCATGCTATCCTGAGCCAGCCAGCGATAGGATAGTGCCCGACCAGCCTCCCGCAGACTGAGAAGAGTTCTCGCCTCGTCAGCTCAGATCCGACTTCGGGTATTGTATTCCCTCGTTCGAAGACAAGGCTTTCTTTTCCATCTCGCCTTAGTTTCAACCCCAGCACCGCTCCTCCATCTAGGGCCTCCGCCGGTTTTGCAGTTAACCCATACTTCTCAACATGGCTTCTTACTTTCTCTGCTGTCACCTCTGCCTCCTCCACCAGGATGTCGTCAATGTATGAACTAGTGGCCTCCTCCACTGTACAGTCTTTGCTCAGCACTGTCTTCAGCACGGCAGTCATAATTTTTGGGGCTGAACTCAGCCCAAAGCCTAACCTCGTCAGACAATACACCTGCCCCTTGTACCGGACCAGTTGGTACTGCCAGAGTTTTTCATCTATATGGATCTGCAGATATGCCGATTTCAGATCGACAATCTTAGTGGCCCGCCCCATTCTTCTCCATTTCCTCATGACCTCCTCACATACGTCGATCCCCGTTCCAGTGTGGCAGGCTACGTGTCTGTTCAATTCCCTAAAATCCAGCACGGGCCTAATCTTGTTTTTGGTAGGCTGAACAACCGCCAGTAGTGGCAACACTCCTTTTTCTTCCCCTGTCCACGGTTTCAGAATTCCTTCTTTTATCCACCTCTCCACTTCTTCCCGAATCCTTTTCTTATTTCTCCTCGCAGGGTGTTTTCGTAGCAGCCCACCTTATTCTGTAGTTCTAGGGGCCCGGAGATCCATTTCCATTCCACCGTCCACCTCACGCCATCAAACTTCGCCAGGAAATCTTTGTCCTCAATGCAGCAAACCTCCGGTTTTGGGGTTCTGACGGTTCTATCACCTTCCACTCCTGCCATCCCCACTGCGCCGAGACGTCCAAACATCACTTGGCCCCCTCTTAACGTAGCGCCCCCCAGTCGGTTAATTGCACTCATACCTATAATCACGTCGACACCACCGACCAGATGATTCAACACTAGGGCTTGCAGTCCAATGGGCACCCCTTGCACCATTACTTCCGCTGTCGTCTCTCCTAGGCATTTCACATCCCTGCCATCCACGGTCCTAATAATCCTGGTTCCGCTCCATGGCCTCGCGACATTCCTCGCTAACAACGTTGTAGTGCAGCCTGTGTCGACAAGGGCTATGGCTCTCTTCCCATTGACTACCACCGGTAACCGAGGCAATGTTCCATCATGCGCCATTTCCACACAGAAGGAGTAACCACTGGCGCAATAGCTCCCCTTCACTCGTTTCCCTGGTCCCATGCAGCAACACAATAGCGGCTAATATGCCCCACTTGTCCACATTGGTAGCACGTGATCCCCGGTCTCGGCTCTTTGCAGTCCTTGATCAGATGAGGACCCTGGCACCGGAAACACTTGATGGCAGGTCTCCCCTCCTGTCGCCTCGCTGGCTGCCTCTCATTCAAGTGAGGCCTCATGCACATATTTCCACTCACAGCTGCAGCCACGATTGGGCTTTTAACATTTTTCACTAGGACTCTGGCGTGGACCAAGAGATCGTCCACTTCCATAGAATGGATCCCTGTGATTCTCTGCATGTTCGCAGAGATTTCCTCTGGGAAGCCGTTCACTAGGTACATCTTTACCGTCATCTCCAGGCTCCTCCCCACGTAACCAACCAACCCTGCCAGTCTCCTGATCTCTGCCGCAAAGACGTCAACGGACTTGCCAGTCCACCTCAAACTTGACAGCTTGCCAAGTGCTTCAAATGGGCCCTCAGCGAAGGCCAATTTCAGCCTTTGCTCCACTAAGGCAAGGTCTTCCTTGTCTTCATCTCGCATCTGCTGGTAAATCGTGAGGGCTTCCCCTCTAAGTATAGCGGCAGCAGGGTGACCACATCTTCTATCTTTTGCAGCTTCGCCACCATTTTTAATTTCTCCAGCCACTTAATCAGGTCACCCCCCCCCCAGTAAAGGGTCTCAACATCTGAGTGCTCAGTCTCCACTCAGCCATGTTAATTTGCTTGATGTGCTGAAATAGCTTGTCGTTTGCGTGACACTGCTGTCCGAACTTTCACTTTCTGGTTACCACTTGACGCGTCTTCTCTCCACTCCAAAACGAACTTCTGCAACTTTAGCTTTTCTCTCCCCGAATCCGACTTTTCTCTTCTACAAATACAACTTCTCTGCTCGCAATCTAACTTCAGAATGCCTTCCTTCCCCAAATCACTCCTCTTTTATCTCCAATCAGGAGCATCTCATTTGCATACCTCGTGGTCACCCTGTAGGCATATAAAGAAACAGGGCAGCCATTTTTGTTTATTTCTTTTTCATTATGAACACGAGGTAAGCCACACAAAAACGCGGTCGGTCGTTCTTGTTTCTTTTTTCTTCATTTACACCACAAATGCTAAGAGAAAAGCCACACAAATATTTTCAGAATAAATGATAATAAAAAATCATACACACCAGACCTTTCTCTCATAAACAGACATCTTTTACCTACACACACCAATAATACAATAATCTATAACACACTAAACAAACTAAAAATTCCTATCGTACAAACCACATCACTAACCATAAGACATATATTAAAAACCACGAAACATCTCTATAATAAACCAGTTTCCGATGGAGGTATATACACTATTCCTTGCCATAATTGCCATCATAAATACGTTGGTGAAACTCAGCGTAAATTTGAAAAAAGGCTCAATGAACACAAAAGAGATATAAAAAATAGCAATTCTTTAAGTGCATTATTCTCTCATTCATTGCAACATAACCACACTTTTGACTTTAAACAAGCAAAAGTAGTTAAATTTATTTCAAATAAACTGCGCCGGAGACTTCTTGAATCTGCGCTTATCGCAATTTCAAGCACTATTAAACAACGTGGAGGTTTCTATAACATAGCGCCATTAATAAGTAAACTATTATTAAAAGAACATTATTTAACTGTGGACACAGGTTAACTTTCTCACATCATTCAAACACCCCCTGTAATAATTAACACATAATCTTAATCAATAAATTACATAAAAAACACTCATTTCATTTCTGTTACAAACTTATATTTGAATTTCAACAGATATATCTTTTTTTTTTCCCCCCAATAAGAATATAAACTTGCGTTCATAGTTTTAAAATTACATTAACGACTATATGACGTCACTAAAATTTCCTTCTCTTTAACAGCGCCATCCCTCCCCCTCCTTTTTGAATTTCCAACATCATTTTTCCGTTTCTCTGAAATAGAACTGCGTCACACTGTGCACGTGAAACATTTTCAAATATTTTGTACTGGTATATTTTTTGGTTTCTTAATCTCATTCATCCAGAGGAAGTCTCGAAATAAAAACGAAACGTTGATGAACACATAATACGGTTTGTTCCTTTTTATTTTCTCTATTTTGTCGGAATACTATTTCCATTATTTTCATCATATATATATATATATATATATATATATATATATATATACACACACACAACAATTAATTATACATTATATACACAATTTCTAGATGAAACAATGGAGAATATTGCTTCTCTGTTCATTTTTGATTCTAGTAAACTTTTTTTTAAAGTGGTCATCGTAAAAGTGTAGAGTGATTTGGAAAATCTGACTCTGAACCATAATTGTTATGTTTGTCAAGGTGTCTTCTGCGGGATTTAGAAGAGATTCAGTATAAATTCTGAATAATGCTGAGAAGTGAACAAAATCTTTATGAAGGCACTTGTTTTAATCGTAAGAATATAAAGAAACAATTTTTTTTCTTGATCACAATTTCGTTGAAGACATGAAATGTGTAATAACAGTTATCAGTACTAACAATTCATATGAAAAGTGGTCTTGTTGTATGTATCAAGGTTTCTTAGTTAATTTAATTAACCTGAAATAGAAAATACTTAACAAGCATAAATAGTGTATAATGATTAACTAGACTGAGCCTGAGTACAAAAATACACATTTATTAAATAATCTGACAAATGTGAAGGACATATAACATTTCACAATGACAAACAACACAAATATTTGTTAAATCACCACCCGGGTGGTATCTTTATCTTAGACGGGGAATAAGTGTTCTTTACTATGCAAGGTGGAACGGTTTTTCTCAGTTTTGTAGGTTGTGTCTACCATGTAAAGTAGGATTAGAGGCTAGGATAGCGTCACCTTACAATCCCCTACATGGGGTTTACCACACGATGAGAGAAGTGTGCTTTTGCCTCCTGTTTTCTGGGTCTCACAAGCCAAGTGGAAATCACTCACTAATGTCTTAACAACCGGTGCTCTTCATTATTCCCCTACAGCCCCATTAAGAAACTACTTCTCAGAAACAAATAAATTATTGAGTTTTAGCATTTTTTAAATAAATTATTTTATAAAGAATGCAAACTTTCACATTTAAATAAAAAAAAACTGGAAGTTTGGTAAAATTGAAGTTAAGGCAAATGTGATATGGGAGCAAGAGAAACACATTTTTTTTCTTTTTATTTCTTTTTATTTTGATCACTGAACAAACCCTTTCCTCAGAATGCACATGCTTTTAAAAACCCAAACCGGAAACAGTTCAGACAGGATCAACCCCACAACCCCTCCTGACCCGATATGACTACATCCTATCCCTTCTCTCTCTGTTTCTTTACACCCTCTTTCTTCCCGAAGGTAACAAGAGAGAAAGAGAAACTAATTCAAGGTATGTTTTAGCATGTAAACCAAGCACATGGGGAAAAGAATACAAGGAAAATTCCTTTGATACACAGACAGCGAAAATAAAAGGGGGCTAGTGTCCTCCTCGATCGCACTGTGATCGAATCAATGGTATAAATTGCTTATGTACCATGCGCTTGAACTAAGCCATAGGGCTGGAATGGATAGAGAAAGGCGAAGTGAATGCAGACTTGATCATCTTGCACAGTGTTGGAATACCAAAACTCTTCTGTTGTGCACAAAAGAAGAGATTATCTTGCATGAGATAAAAGACCCAATATTCTATGGAGAACTATTTATCGAAGGAGAGCCTGCAGAAATATTTACCAGAAAGGTAAACAAGGTTAATTCTACTTAAGGAGACATGAAGTTACTGATCTCCCAATCTGCTACAGATTGTCGACAAAAGATAGAGACAATACCACTAAAAAGGACATGAGCAAGAAATGCGAACTTATATCCAAAATACATTGTTGCCTATTAATTTTTCAATTCAATGTGCAGATTTTTATCGATGTTTTAGCAACTTTATTTTCTGCAACATTTTGTGTGAGGAACAAAAACCAAACAGACCCCTAAGAATTCTGATCAAAAATAAATCTCTTCTGATGTCTTCCAGAAGGTTTGTATTCACTTTGGCTAGAGGGTAGGGAGATCACAGGTAGATTGTGTCGTCTAATATAGTAATAACCAAATTATACTAATCCAACATCAGTAGAAACCAAACTTTTATTCTTGCACTAAATTCACTTTTTGAAGAACTAAATGCAATTTAGTGGAAGGAGAGGGGTGGGCGACAAAAGGCAAGTATTGACTCCTTACTTTCCTCCACCATACACTTCAGCCGTATCAAAGAAGTTGATGCCGCTCTCATAGGCCAAAGTCAGCATATCCTCTGCGACCTGGAAAGAGAAAAGAAAAGCAAAAATGAGTTCAATCAATTCATTTCAATTAAATCAATTTGCTTTATACATTTTTGGAAAGAATTACTTACTCGAGTTAAATATAGCAAAAGTGTTGAAAATGTTAAGAATAAATGTAATGGATTCAGAAATAATTGTACACAAATGAATTTACAAAGATATTTTTGGAGTTTTTCTTAGAGAATTTGTAACATTTTCTTTCAATGAGAGTTTTAAATAAGAGATACCCCCCCCAAAAAAAACACACAATAAAAAAGGTAATTTTATTACTAGGTGGTTTTCAACAATAGCATCACAGGAAAATATCAAAGGCAAATTAAAACCACTAAAAAAAACAAGATTCACCTTAGGTAAGTCTAGTGCTATCGAAGTAACAAACCAAAAAATCTACAATATCTTATATTTACAAAAATTATTATATAGAAGTGACCTTCACAAAAACATATTTCATATAATTGATTTTCATGTATTTGTTTTTATATAGGATATTTGGTCCAGGTAAATATTACTTATGCTGAAATAAAATGTTATTTTTGAAAATCCTATCCTTATGAAATATGACAGACCGAAGCAGAAGACCCAGATGCTGAAACACTGTGATGATGACAAAACCAATAGTAAATAAATTATATGGTAGTTGTTGTTGAAAAGGTCCAATATTTTAGAATATTCATAACTTACTCAACAGTATCACAAGTACGGAGGTTCTCTAAGAACATACTTTTTAATTCAGATCAAAGTATCAGCATTGTGTCTGGAAACAATTCCTTGAATGATTGGATCAATAAATTTAATTTTGTTTGCAAAGAATACACATTTATTATTCCTGCTGCTTTCATTCTCTTTTATTTAAAAGTAAGTTATGCTCACACAGGTGTTTTCACTGACTTGAACGTCATCTATTTAGTAGATGACTCCTGGTGTTCCTGACAAAATTTGTGTAATTCCGTCGTAAAAAACCCTAGAGCCTAAACTTATTCCAAATGGTAGACGTGTACCCCACTCCTCTCCCACAATGTCCAGTAAGTGACGTCACCAAATTCTACCGTTCTGAGTCCTGGTTGGTCACTCGATATCTAGTGGTCACTCTAGCGAAGTCCTTGGATGTTGAAAGGTCTTGTCTGACGAATCACCAATCCAGCACTGGTCACCAAAGCCTCTATCACTGGGGAACAAAGGTCATTTCAAGCCAAAAGAACAAAGAATAACACTCTGACGACAGTTTTTTTGGGGGGATAAAGTAACAATAATTATTCATTAAAAAAAATTATACACTCTCTGTAGAGTCGAAGAAAATGAAGGGAGGAAGCGCCCACGTGTCTGCGCGTCATGCCTTACCTTGGAACGCTCCTACGGTGTGCGTACGTACTTTAAGAGTACTTTAGTGTGTGTGTGATTTTTTGGGACTTGCTCGTCTGCTGACTTTACAGGACTTTCTTTTCTGCTGATTCTACAGGACCTGCCCTTCTGCAGAACTTGGAACAAAACTTCAAGCCTTTTCTTTCTTTTCACACGTAGTCGCCTAAAAAGGTAGAATCCGACTTACTTGTGAAACGGCTTTACTCTCATTCTTCACGTCTTAATGTAGGCTCTAAATATTATTATATGGTACTCTTGGGTAAAGTCTGGTCGATTTTCGAGTTTAGTGGTTCAAGGATCAGTCTTTTGATGGCATGGAGTCGACGGATGAGCAGAGCCAGACGATTTTCAAGTTTAGTGAAGTCAACCCCAAGCCAATCTCTTAAAGGCGTGAACTTTGGTGAAGAGCTGAAGTTACTGAAGCTCCTCATGCACTGGCTTATATTGAGAACCAAGAGGGCTATAACTCTGCCCACCTCAATAAAATCCACTGCATAACTCTTGATAATACATTATCGTTAATATTCTCCAATTCCCAGTACATACCCCGATTTTGCAAGACCATGAGTGATCTACGGGGTTTTAAGTCAACACCCTTTCTTCTTTTTCATCTATTTTTTTGTCTCTATCTGGATGGGATATTCCTTCTTCCTTTTTTGTTTGGTTCCCAAAATCACAGTTCTTCTTTATCACAGCTTCAACCATGGAAAAATGGATTATTGGCAGAATCTAGGTAATTCAATTATTATCGCCATGGATGTGTGTGGCTCTTCCAGTTTTTGATAAACAACACTTAATACTTGAGAAAATTCGCCAATAAGTTTGTTTGTTTTTTGCCTATATTGGTATTTGAATAACAACATGCTATTGATTACCCCTGTGACCAATTTCAGTCAAGTGCCTAATGTTCTTTGGACACGGTTCTCTGACAAGCCCACCCTCGATGAGAAAGATGTTTATTTCACAAATCCTTGGAAAAGTTAATTTTTTATCAAATCAAGTAAGTTTTTTTTTGTCCAGAATTTTCAAAGGTTTTCTTAAAAAAACAAAACAACAACCCCCCCCCCAGAATATTTCTTATCAATTCTTTTTTCCAATTTCTCCAAGCATTTAACACTGTTTCAACTTTTTCTTTTTTCTCTTTTTTTCTCATTTTCGTTTTTCACCATCCCCGTGACATCAATCTTTTTTAATCTGTCAACTGTGTCACAGACGCTTATAGCCATGTCTCCCAAATGAAAGTGATTAGCTTCTGTGAATACTCAATATTCATGCAACACAATTTTGTTGAATCCAATGTTGTTGTCCAGTTTACTAAATCGAGTTCAGGTCTGAAGAAGGCAATGTGAAATGTCCAGGCTTAAATTTTTCATTAAGTCAACACAAATTCTCATTTTAACATTTTTTTTTAGAACTGCTACAATAGGAGTGCACCTCCTAGACTTTTTTTTTTTTATAAGAATCTTGGAGTTATAATGGAAAAAGGTTGAACAGTTAAAGTGATTTGGCAAGGAAACAATTCAGTTGTCGCTTGTTGAAGTTGGATAAGCTGAAAAAATAGGTACAGAAAACTTGGTCTTTTATCTGTTTTATTGTAGGAGAATTTTTCCTAAAGAACCGGTCTGGTATCAATCTGAAGTTGACTATTTTGCTGGAAATATTATTTTGCAAATCAATTGTGGTTTGAGTTGTCCCCCTTTGCAAATTGGCTGTTTGGAGAAATGGAAAACTAGATGACTCTGGTTGATAGTCAATTTGCATAAGTGGAGAAATGGGCAGCATATAAACGATACTTTTTTTTAAGCAGGGGTGAAGAGCGCAGAGACTGAAACGATGGTTGGAAGAAGTGACGGTGAATTCTTTTTGTGACGGTGAATTATTTTTGGACGTTGAAGAGCTCAACCTTTTGGAAGGAACAGCTGTGTCTTATATATCTTTTTTTTTTAATTTTTTTTTTTTTCTACTTCACTACAAGCTATTTCAGCGGGAACTATGGAAGCAAAGAGGATCAGCAGTGAAATGCTTAAGACGTTCTCTGGAGAGGGAGATGTTATAACCTGGCTGACCAAGGTTAAACTTGTCGCTAAGTTGCGGGACATCGCGGATGTAGCCAGCTTGATACCGCTGTATCTTGATGGTGATGCTCTGGCCCTATATCTGGAGATGCGGGAGGAGGATCGACTGTCTGTTGACGCCATTGAGGAAAAGTTGAAGGAAGCATTTACCGAAGGACCGTTTGTGGCATATGGCAAACTAAGCCGTATGGTGTGGACAGGAGAGCCTGTCGATGTTTACACCAACAATATCAGGAGGTTGACGGGACTAGCAGGATTCAATGAAGGAAGCCGTCGACAGATGGTTAAGATGGCTTTTATCAATGGCTTCCCGGACCATATTTCTATAGCTCTGCAGCAACTGCCCGGTGTAAATACTATGGAGGTGGCGGAGTTGATTACACAGGCTAGGGTGCTGGCCAGGAAAAAAGAGAGTGAGCAGGGAATCGTAGCTGTCGCTCAACGAAGCAAACTGCAGTAGGAAATTGTGAAGGAGGAAAAGCAGAGAGGACTGTGGCAGAGGCCCAGGTTCTCTGGAAGATGCTACTGATGCCAAGGCCCCCATATGGCGAGGGAGTGCAGGGAGCCAAAGCCAGAAGTCACATGTTACCACTGTGGGGAAGTTGGCCACATCAGCAGATTCTGTCCCCAGGGAAACGAACAGGGAGAAGCCACTGCGCCGGTGGCTACCCCACTTATTCAATGAAGGCGCTTCAGGATATGTCATCACAAGTAGAGGTGACCCTAAATGGACGAAGTGCAAAAGCCCTTGTCGACACGGGCTGTACTTCAACAATTGTCACCAAAGACATGGTTAACACATGCAATGGAACCAGCAGCATTACGGCAGTTGACGGCAGAAAGGTGAAGTGCAATGGCACAAGTATCGTTCGGTTGATGGTACGTGGGATGTCACTAACAATCCAGGTGATTGTTATTAACAAAATTGCTAGGGATGGATGCAATGATGCAATTGCTCGACTAGGGGGCGTTACAGTATATAGGAACTCTGTGAGATTTGGAGGACATCAAGGGGCTGCAGGTGTGCAATTCGAAAAAGGTGTCACAGGAACGGCCGGGTCAGACAAAAGTTGCACGATAGACGACCAAGATTTCTCTGCACACTTTGATGGTGAGAAATGGACAGTCAAGTGGACATGGAAGGGAGAACCTCCCATACTGAACAACAGAGTGGAATGCTACGAGCATACGTTGTGAGGAGGCACAAGAGGTGAATTTGAGAAGGAGGTGGACCGATGGATCTCAGAGGGGATTTTAAGACCATGGACGGAGAAGGTGGAAGGTGTGCTGCCGTTAATGTCGGTTGCTCAGCCCACAAAACAAAAAGTTCGGCCAGTACTGGACTTCAGGGAGCTGAACGTACACGTTGCCTGTCACACGGGAGGCGATGTGATGGACGTGTGCAAAGAGACCATGCGAGAGTGAAGGCAGATTCAGAAGGCTGCGACGATTGTGGATTTAAAATCTGCATACTTACAGATCCACATTTCACAGGAATTCTGGAAATACCAGCTGGTCAGATACAAGGGCCGAACATACTGCCTGACTAGGTTGGGTTTTGGCCTGAATTCTGCACCAAAAATCATGGCAGTGATCCTCAGAACGGTGCTAAGCAAGGAGGATGCAGTCAGAAGAGCCACCAGTTCCTACATTGATGATATTTTGGTGGATGAGACGGTAACAACTGCGTAGGACGTAGTAAAACACCTCAACAGCTTTGGGCTAATTGCAAAACGCCCGGATCGTTGGAGGGAGGAGCTGTGTTAGGGCTCCAACTAAGAAAGGACCAGAAAGGACGGTTAGTGTTCCAGAGGGGAAATGAGATCCCGGAGGTGTCGGAAAAATTGAGCAGGCGAGAACTGTTCTCAATATGCGGAAGACTGGTGGGCCATTACCCTATTGCAGGATGGCTACGGACTGCATGTAGTTATATCAAAAGGCTAGCTAGTGGAGCGAAGTGGGAGAATGGAGTTGATAAAGAGACTGGACATTATGAGAGAGATTATTGAAGAGGTGAAGAGGGAGGATCCAGTGAGAGGTGTTTGGCATGTACCCAACAGTGCAGAAGGTGTTGTGTGGTGTGATGCAAGCTGTATAGCTGTGGGGGTCACCTTGGAGATAGGTGGTGTTACTGCAGAAGATGCTGCTTGGTTGCGGAAGAAGGACGACGTGGCTCACATAAATGTGGCGGAACTGGATGCGGTTATGAAGGGCATCAACTTAGCCTTGAAATGGGGGCTACAGAATGTTGAGGTGAGGACTGACTCAGCCACTGTGTTCTCTTGGATCCAGTCCGAAGCTACAGGAGAAAGGAGGGTGAAGACGAAAGGCGCTGCCGAGATGCTAGTAAAGCGTCGATTGATGATGTTAAGAGAGCTGATTAGGGAATTTGATCTTCAACTTAGGGTCACTATCGTTCCTTCAGCAAAGAACAGAGCAGATGTGATGACGAGGGGGCGGAAGACCTGGCTAAAGGCGCCGAATGAGGCGGCTGTTGCAATATGTTGTTTGAATGAAGACACTCTGAAGGATTTGCATGACATGCACCATTTTGGAGTGGATAGAACCTTGTTCTTGGCCAGGAAGGTGGACCCCAGAATCACAAAGGAGGCCGTTAGGACAGTGGTTGAGAGATGCAGCCGGTGTCAATCAATCGACCCTGCGCCGAGTAGACACAAAGCTGGTGAGGTTCAGGTGGCAGAGAATTGGAGCAGGTTGGCGATAGACGTAACGCACTATCGACAGAGGCCGTATCTGTCAATGGTCGACTGTGGACCAGGAAGAGTATCCATTTGGAGGGAAATCAAGGCGGAAAATGCAGGTAAAATTGCAAAGGTCTTGGAAGAGGTGTTTTTGGAGAGGGGTCCAGTGACGGAAGTGCTAATGGACAATGGAACTGCCTTTCGCTCAGCTACCATGGAGAATGTGTTGGATAAGTGGGGAGTGCGGCGCTATTTCAGGGCTGCATATAGACCAGGCGGAAACGGAATTGTGGAGCGGCATCACAGGACCATTAAGGCTATAGCTGAAAGGGGCCAGATTTCGCCGCCAGAAGCTGTCTTCTGGTATAATATGGCTCCAAAGTCAGGGCAAAAAGTGGAGTCAGTGCCGCAGAGGGCAGTCTTCAAGTACGAGTGGCGACATCCCCGAACTGCACAGGTACCCGCGGAGGAAGGCAAGAAGCGAGTGACTGTGTGAGTGGGAGAGGAAGTGTGGATCAAACCGCCTGATGCTTGCTGTACCACACGCTGGGGGAGGGGCATTGTGACAAGTGTCCAGTCCCCGAACAATGTATCTATCGACGGCATTCCTCGACACATCCTTGATGTGCAGCCGGTAGTGGTGTCATCAGAGGAAGACAGCGACGTCGAGCCAAGTTCAC
The DNA here is from genome assembly GCF_053919585.1 of Euprymna scolopes. Taxonomy (NCBI): domain Eukaryota; kingdom Metazoa; phylum Mollusca; class Cephalopoda; order Sepiida; family Sepiolidae; genus Euprymna; species Euprymna scolopes. The sequence continues at coordinate 97,465,687 of NC_136485.1, forward strand.
GAAGAGGCGCCGCGGAGATCGCAGCGAGAGAGACGGCCGCCATGTTGGTCGAGTGACTACGTGATGGGTTGACATGTGATGATCGTGTAGATCAAGGGGGCGTGTGGTTTGAGTTGTCCCCCTTTGCAAATTGGCTGTTTGGAGAAATGGAAAACTAGATGGCTCTGGTTGATAGTCAATTTGCATAAGTGGAGAAATGGGCAGCATATAAACGGTACTTTTTTTTAAGCAGGGAAGAGCGCAGAGAGTGAAACGACAGTTGGAAGAAGTGACGGTGAATTCTTTTTGTGACGGTGAATTATTTTTGGACGTTGAAGACCTCAACCTTTTGGAAGGAACAGCTGTGTCTTATATATATATTTTTTTAATTTCTTTTTTTTTCTACTTCACTACATCAATCGTTTCTTTTTGTTTACTTCTTTTAATATTTTTCCCAATGAAGTGATTTTCTTCCTCTGCAACTTTCGTTACTGATTCAGTTTTATAATTTTCTCATGTATTACACGTTTGTATTTTGCATGAATCGCCCGGCAGTTATCTATGCTGTGTGAAGTAAAATATCTACAGTGTATACATTTTTTTGTTCAGTTATTTTATTTTTATTCTGAAATTTGTTGTTTACACGATTCACTTGTGCATCTGGTCCATGTGCAGAGGATATAATCTGTGATTGTTGCTTAGAGGTTTCATGTTCTTTAGAAATTTTTTAGAATTTATCTAAGATTGAAATTTTATCCACTAAAAATATTCCCTTGGAATATCATTTTCACCCAAACAACTTGATTCCTAATCTGTTACTTGTCCAAAATTACAACTTTTTGCAATCTGACATAGAACAATTATATAGGATTCCTTATTTTCAGGTTCCTGTTTTCAAAGGTGGAATATGATTCCTATGCTTTGTGTTTCACTGACAAAGAATTCCTCAAATTTTGTATTACTTCTCGAAAATCATTTCTGTTATCCTGTGAATCAAAATGCAACCTTTCAAAAATATTAAAACACCCCTCACCAATTAGAGAAAGAAAACAGAAATCTGATATTCGCAATCAACATCAATTTGACAATTGACTTGCCACAGAATAATTTTTTAAATTTTGGTTAAATTTCCTCCAATTGCTCACAACATTCCCTGATAAAAATATTTGTGCTGGGGAAGGGGTATATTGGTATTGAAATTTCTTTGAGCCATGATTTGAATAAAATTTTAAAACAAAATAAACTATTTCTGCAAAAAATTCTTTTATTTATTCTTCACTTATGTGATGGCAACAGCTGAAGTAATTCTCTTTTATTTATTTGTACTTTTACAGTTCAATATTAATAAATCTTAATTGTTATATTTCAGCATTTTTGAGATAGGAAGTGTTGTATTATTTGGATTCTCATCTTGAGTGTCATTTTTACAACGTTTCGGTCGATATAACTCCTGATCTTCTTCAAGTATATCTTGTCAAACTCGTTAAACTTTCTGTTGAACTCAGGAATCTGTATGGAATTTCAAATGGAACACTTTACTTAATTTATGGGAGTACCATACTCTTGTTTCAGCAGTCATGGTTGGATAGAGATTCTAAGTAATTCACAATTGTATTTTTGTCATCTGCACTGAAGATTGCAAGAACCTGTGGTGCAGTGGTTAGAGTACTTGGAAAAATTCAGTTGTAAAAGTGACCTTCTCCTGAAGATTGAAGATTTAATTCTATGGTATAGACGACCAAAAATACAATCATCTATCCAGTCATGACTGGTGGAACGAGAACATGTTATCCCGTGAATTAAATAAATTGTTCTGTTCGAAATTCTGTGCGGGTTCAAGAATTTGACAGAAAGGTACACGAGTTAGACAAGATACACCTGAAGAAGGTCAGAAGTTACGTCAATGAAAACGTTGTGAAAATCACACTCAAGATGTGAACAGTAGTCCGATTAATCTAAATAATATGAATAATCAATCCTCATCTCAAAAATTCAGAAATGTGATGGGAATTATTTGGATTATTCAGGGATTACTTCGACTTATCTTTCTACCAAATATGCAAATGGAATAGCCCACATTCCCTAGTGAACACGATTCTCACCTGTGATGTTATTTTAATTTTGGCTGATGTAACTTCCAGCCAGTGCCGTGTTTAGGAACATTGCGGCCCCCACCCTCACAGAATGTGCTCTGTGTCCCCTACCGTCCCTACCAACACAATTCATCTTGCGCACCCCTCCCCTTCAACATACTGAACCCACAATGAATGGTACTTTAAACAGCTCTTGAAAGAACGCAGATATTTCGTAATCATGAAAAAAAAAACGAAGAAATCAAAGAATTAATGTTTTTGCAGCTAACCTTTTTAAAACCATTAGCTACTTTTTAGTATTTCGCAGCTATTTTTATAGCCATTTAGGGGTGTTTGGGCTCTCAATCTCCTACCAGTTTTTTAAAGGGATTTTCAAAAAGTTTCAACCCAAATTTTAAAACTATTTTGCTATAGAAAGTTTGATATACTGTCCAAAATTAGAGTTCAGGAGTTTATTTCAAAAAGTGTTGGTATGGGGGGGGGGGGAACGAATTAAATCAAAACAACATTAAAAGTAACCAAGTCATTTTGAAATGTCTCCATCTAGGAGAAAGTCATTAAACACTAAAAAGCCTCTACATCCCCAGATAGATACAAACTTGATAACTCATTAAAAAATGCGTGAATTCTTTTGTTGTTAATTTATCTCATACTATTAGCGTGTTATCTGGTTAAAGTATTTCACTTAAAAGATAATTAATAAATGCGATACTGCTGCATTAGGCGTATCCAAAAAATAGCATTTTTAGCCTCCCTCCCTCAAGTTTAAACGTTTAGAAAAAATATTAAATATGAAATTTTTATTTAATCGTTCCTCTTTATGATGCACTAAAAATAAATATACTTTTCAATCATTTGTTTTAATTAACCAGAAGATTAAATCATGGGGGTCAAAAACAGGCGATTTTTTGGACACGCCTACCGTTGCATGAACCCTTCTGTAATATGATTGTTAGATAATGTGATTATTTCACAAATCAATTAAGAATAAGAATCAAACTAATGTCACAATGTAATGTAGAACGATGGGAAAAAGCAAAAGAAAGAAAAAATATCAGAAATGAAAACTATTCAAAATATATTTGTCGCTTGAAATAAAAATAATTTTACCATTTATTAATAGTAAACATAAAACTCACTTATATGTTAAATAATAAAAAGGTACTTGTAGGAGTAAACAGTTTTTCTTTTTAACAGACGTGTTAATTTGTATTCTCTTGGATAGTAAATCAAGATGCTGAAAAACGTATTTTCAGTCCTCGAAGGAAAGCTACTGTGCACACTCACACATGCATATTTTTAAAGAACAAGAGCTCCCGGCTACATATGTGAAAGATGTTCATTGGTTCATTTACTCAAGTATATTTCTTTCATTTCTCATTGAGTATTTCTTTTTGTGCATGCTGAAGCAACAAATTCAATCGAAAGAAAGTTTTGGTCAGTGTCGAAAAAATTAACAGTAAACTGTTTTAACGAAAATTGAAAATAGAATCAAAGAAAATTTATTTACCTACCATTTTTATATTTAAAATTTCACTTTTCTGGCTTTCACTGTGGCGAACTGCTGCACTAAATTCTCTGTGTCAATTTCTCGGCTTCGTTCATGTTCAATGCTTATAACAGCCAGTCTTTCCTGAGACATTGAGTTCCGAAGAAAGTTTTTAATTAGTTTCAGTTTAGAGAAACTATGTTCACAGGATTTCACTGTAACTGGCAATATAGTTACAATTCTGAGTGCAACAGCTAGATTGGGATATAAATCGACAAGTGTGTGTTTCATTATATAATTTATACATTTAATGGCGGAAAATGTAATGCACTTTTTATTGTCCATGAGATTGACGAAATTAATAATTTCTCTCTCAAGTTTCTCACAGTCAATATCACCTTCTCCAACACCTTTTGCCAAAGCAGCACAACTGGACGGCAACATATCTGATGTTATTGCCGATTTCATGTTACTTTCGCCACACAAAAACCCGTACTTTGTTTTGAAATCGTTCATATTTTTAAAACGTTCCCGGAGACTTTGTGAAATTGTATCTACGAGTGGATAGAAAAATTCTCAGCGAAACACTTCTTCGCTGGTCTGATGATCTGACTAATTTGACGATTCGTAGCTGAAAAGACATATTTTCTTTCTTCTCCTTGGTTCCGGATAAGCACGATCTACTTCAAGTTCATCAGCTAATTTTCTTTTGCTGTCCCTTCAGCTATTGCCACTCCTCCATGTCGATACTGTGAAACAAATGACATGCCAGCCTCGATGTGAGAAATTTGGTCGTCGATGCATATTGAAGGACTTTGTAGCGCTTTGCTTATTATGTTTATTTGAAAAAGTAAGTTATACCATGTAATCAAACAAACCAAGAAACGCCACCTCCTGACTTCAATGACTAAAACTCGACATTCCGTGCTAATAAATTCATCTCGATTATCCAAAGACACTCTTTCTAACTCTTCAATCGCTTCTAAAATTTCTGTTGTCTGAAAACGTAATGATTTTACAGTCTCTACTTTTGCTTCCCATCTTGTCATTGTCATCTTGTTCCATCTCGTGTCAGGAAGGCTTTTAACTGTAAAGTGGGTCACGTGTTTCTTCAGAATAACCCATCGCTTCGTTGACGCGGCAAACAAATTATAGATACGTTGCAGATAGCCAAAGAAAGAAATGGATGTAATTGACAACCTTACAGCATCAGCAATTACTAGATTAAGTCGATGACTGGCGCATGGCATGTATGCAGCTTTTTTATTTACTTCCAAGAAGCGTGCCTATGTTACATGATAAGGGCTGTCCCCTTTTCATGTAAGTATAAAAATACAGAGATTAGTTAAAATGAAAATAAAATAAGAGAAAGCAGAAATCGAACCCTGGACATAAGTTTTAAAGAACAATAGGTTTAAATGGAATGTCCAGTAAATTGTTAATTCTGATGAAATAAATAATAAATAAACTATTCAATTGTTAGAAAGAATGTGGATAATAAAATATGGGGTAAATAAATTAGATATGTAGGTTAAATTCCTTTGTAAAAACATCAAACAAAAAATAGGTTATTGGGAAATCATATGTCGGAAACGTGCAAAGTCGCGCATGTTGAAACACGTGAATTTTGCTCACGTGGCCAGACATGCATGGATGTCTCAATATAGGAAGTGAGAGTTAGTTAGTTAGAGAGACAGTCAGTGAGAAACTCAGAGAGGGTCTGGGAATTCGAACGTCTAGGAAGCGAGACGGTCACTTTGAAACTAAAATGTGAAGCTTTGAATTCTTGATGATGAAAACCACGGCCGGTCGTGAAGAAATAAACCAATCATGTGTTTTGATAAAACGTCGTCTTGTGTTTGTGATTCTTACAAAACGGTAAAGTGAAAATTGTATTATATGTCTATATATCTGTGTTATAAAATCTCATTACATACACGTCTCGACATCTCATATCCACACTAAGACTGTCTGAACACTATCTCCTCACTCTAAGAGCTTCACATAGCAACACATCTATTCACATTGAGAGCTTTCTTCTTCTACACGTCTAAGGAATGAACATTTAATATATAAGAATCGTAATAACATGAACAATCTCTCTAAGTCTCTTACAACAACATCTCATTATCTCTAAGACTCTCTTTTAATGAAACCCCTATATGTAACACCTGCACTCCATGTTTTTTTTTTTTTTTTTTTTGTTAGATCCACTATCGTAACTCTGGCCACGGCAGTCTTCTATGGCAACGCCATATTTGGACAGGAAGTTGATAATGCTGTTAAAAAGGCCTTTTCCAGTTGTATCATACACATCAAGAAACTCAACGAAGTGTTCAAAAATTTCCGCTCCAAATCCTTCTTTAAATGCAACTCCCCGAAAAACAATACTTAGTTGGTCTGGGTGACTGATATCGGGTGTGCAATCTAGTATTATGCTATAATATTTTCATGCAAGAACTTTGGAAATGATTTTGTCCCGTATTGACTTAGCAAGAAGGTCGATAAGTTCGTTCTGAATGCGGTTGCTCAGATAATGATCACTCAGTTCATGACTCCTAGTGCATCTAACATGTTCAGACAAGACAGGGTCAAATTTTGCTATTAGCTCCACTTCCAAGAAAATTTCCATTTCTGGTGTCACCAAACTTTTCATTTGTGCCACGCAGCGCCAAATTTCTCTCAGCCAAAAATTGAATTATATTGAGTAAACGAAATAAAACTGCTCTCCAATATGTCTGCTCTTCCTGAATCAGTTTACTAGATTGTAAGTCAATAAAGTTTTTTTTGTTTTTTTTACATAGGCGTCACCACTTATCAAGGCCGATAGGCCACTCAAGGATAAGGGTTAAAGAGTGAAGTGTAGTCAAAAGGACAATATAGTAATCGATAGTAATGGAAGTTCGGTAAATTTGTTAACTTAAGTGGAACGACTCATCAGAAACTTGTTCACGTTGGACTTGAAGACAACCATATTATAGACAGCTGGAAAGCAGGAAAATGGAAGACAATTCCACAGGCGTGCAGTTCTAAGAAAGAAGCTTTGATCATGGAATCTATGTTTAGGTTTAGGCACAGATAAAGAGTTGGGAAAATTATTGATAATGTTTTCAGTTAGTCTAGTGTTTCTTGTGAAAGTTTGGCGAGGGGGGGCCATAGATTGAAGCTCAGTCGAACACTTTCCATGAAAATAACGATAAAGCAGAGACAAACTTGCAACATCTCTTCTGTGAGATAGAGGTTGCAGCGAAGAGAAAAGGGACATCTCCCACCAGGCCACGAAGTCTATTTTGAACCCTATCAAGGCAGGACAAGTCTTTTCTAGCAGCTCCTGCCCAGATGTGGCAACAGTATTCCATCTTTGGGCGTATCTGGCTCTTATATAGATAGAGAATAGCATCAGCAGTGAGATATCTACTGGATCGATAGAAGGATCCCACCATTTTTCCAGCAGCCTTGGCAACAGATTTGATTTACGTATTCCATTTAAGATCAGGAGTAAAGGTCAAGCCCAGAAGCCTGTCAAAACTTGAGGCCTCCCCAAGACGAGAGCCATTCATTTTAATTGATGCCAGATGGGGATCAGAGCGTTGATGATGTAAAGATAGAAGCTTGGTTTTAGATGCATTAAAAGTAACCAGCCACTCCTTTCCCCATTGTACAACGTGATCAAAATCAGAGGAGAGAGAATCGGAGAGAACTTGGTCGTTTACCGTCTTAGATGTGCTACCATAGATGGTAGTGTCATCAGCAAAAATGTCTACGAATGATGTAAGGATGTGATTTGGAAGATCATTAATGTAGATCAGGAAAAGAGTTGGGCCCAGGATGGACCCCTGAGGGACTCCAGCATTTATACTGCGAGCTTCTGATTTTTGCCCATCGACTACTACTCTTATGAACCTATCAGAGAGAAATGATTTAATAATTGAGAAGACATTTTCAGCTATACCATAGCTGGAGATCTTGTGAAGTAAACCTTTATGCCATACCCTACAAAGGCCTTTGATATGTCGAGAGCAATTGCCCTAGAAAGGTTGCTTCTGTCGAGAGATTCGCTAATCCTATGAGATATAACTGTAAGCACATCTGCTGTAGATCTAGCAGAACGGAAACCATATTGTGTGTCACTAAGAAGGTTATTTTTGCTGAGATGGTTGATTACTTCTCTAATTAACACAGATTCTAGCAACTTACTCATGATGCACAGGACACTTATTGGCCTGTACTGAGAGGGGGATGAACGATCACCTGAATTCTTAAATACAGGGCATACTGATAAGATTTTCCAGGGTGATGGGAAGCAATTTTCCTTAAGACAACGTTTAAACAGTTTTGTAAGTATGGGTGCTAGTTCTGGTTGAAGTTTTTTGAGTACTATAATTGGAATACCGTCAGGGCCGGTTGCTTTACTGGAATCAAGGTTTTTGATTAGCTTGGCAACATCACATACAGATATTTGTATATCACATAGTGTGTTTTCTGATACAGGAGGAAATATTGGGGGTTGGCGGCCTTGGTCGCAAAGGGTAGAATTGGCTGCAAAGTTCTTGGCAAAGAGTTTGGCTTTGTCTGATGCTGACGAGATTAACTCAGGTCCATTGATGATAGATGGGATAGAGCACACGCTTCTGTTCAGGATTCTGTTTGCAATTTGCCAAAATTGGTGGGAACCAAGCCGCTGCTCAGCTACTTTGGACTTGACGGAGTGAGCATACAACTCTCTTGCGTTCTTTATTACTTTCTTACAATGGTTGCTGGCAGTCCTGAAAGCGGCTTTAGTTTCCATACATCTATTACGTTGGAAGTAGTGGAAAAAGTGATTTCTGTGCGCAATAGCAGCAGCACATTCTGGAGAAAACCATGGCTGGCTATTAGGTTTTTGCTGGAACTTTTTCGAGGGTATGAAATTGTCTATACCTACAATTAACCATTCTGTCAGGTCTGATACTATAGAGGACGCATCCTTTTTAAACATGACCGTTTATCATGCCACACCATCACGCACTCCTTATGATGAGTTGATTGTTCATGTGTCTTCAGAGTTTTTGACAGACGGCTCCACAGGTTACCAAATCATTGGAACGAAGACAGACCCTCACGACTTTTGCTTTCACTACTGAACAAACGGCAGGCAAAACAGAAAACTCGATCGGTAGACTTCGAGTATACAAGCCAAGAACGTCTAACAGTTCCATTATTTTTTAGTGTCAAGTAATAGTTCGTTTCAGAAAACTTCCGCGATGAGTTTTCCTGGTTTTATGAGAAATCATAATCTGTCAGCTGGACGGGACCCTTCGAAATCAAATTAATACGTTGTGTTTCATTGAATTCTTTCCAATCAGCAGGATCATCAGAAACACGACAAGGCACATAACTTGGATCAGTATGCTCGAACATTGACTGGGTGGGTCATTGCTCATCTGACACTCCACTTTTAGACTCAAAATCAGAAATTGATCGTGTGTCAACGCCAGGGTTATTATGTATATGTAACCGCGAGATGTTTGAAGAGAAATTCAGATATCTTGTGAGTCTTTTCAATAGCATTTGCAACTCTCTGCGTTTTCAACTTTCTTTTCTGGGATCCGCTGAATTCGTGAGCATGTTTCATTTTAGATTAGCTTCAATATTACATAATAATTAAAATACTATCAAGCAAAACAAATAATCCACTACCGGAAATGGAAACAAGTATGTGATCTTTGATTAACGCTGTTTTGTTAAATAAATGTTACTGATATAACAGGTAACAAAGTGTATGTGTACCGTCACTAATGCTACAGGCCAAGTGAATTGAATCCAAGCTCGAGGTAAAAAAGAACATTAGTAATAATGTGTATAAAAAAAAAACTGTATGTAGGAACTGGTGTTAATTTGCAAATAGGGTTTCAAACAGCAATGTATGTGTATCTAAAGATTTTCATTGAAAATTCAAATAAACAATTCAATAAAAAAAATATATTCGTATTGGCAAAAAGGACGTCTATTGTCAGTATTTAGTCTTTCATTTTAAATTTCTTTAAAATAAAATAAAAAAGAAAATTGAAATCCACTTACGGTTATTTTAAAGCCAAAATTTCTTTTTCAGTTTTGTTTTTTTTTGTCTTTTTTAGTTTGAAAAGTAAACTTGATCAGAAAAATGTAAAATATAGTAGTGTATTATAATCACGGGTTACGGACAAAACGAAGATTTGCTAATGGAAAATTAAAGTAAATAAAATCACGCATGCGTAGAAGAATCCAATGAGCCAAAATATTTAAAACCATAAAAGAAATAAGCATTAAGAAATAAAAAAAATCTAAATTAAAAAAAAAAAAAAAAACTTAACAAAAAATTCGATTTCTGCAAGAACGTCAAAATGACTCCAGTGAAAAAAATTAACCAACCCTTCACCCATTGTGGTAATTTTTACTTACCGGAACTCGATGTGGGGGGGGGGGTGAAGCAATAGAATTCTGTGTGACAGTCGTTCAAGCAAAAGGTTTGAAAGTGCTTAGTCGACTGATTTTATAATAGTGTTTGTTTTTTGTCCACTCGCGTGGATCGGACTTAACATTTGCATAGAATCAACTAGTGGGTATAAAAACACTATCTGTGATATTGTTGGTTGGTCTTTTTGTTTTAGTCCAGCAGCCGTTTCATAGTTACTGTTACAAAGACGATCCGTCGTTGTAAGCAACGAGGCAATTCGTTGCAACTCCTGTTGACCAAGAAAAGGAGTGAAGGGTTTACCACGCAAGGTAAGAGTTTCATTGTTTTTTCCTTCTACGTCGAGTTCTGGTTTAACCCGTTGAGTTGCAGAAACGCCTTTTTGTTTATACACATTATTACTAATGTTCTTTTTTACCTCGAGCTTGGATTCAATTCACTTGGCCTGTAACATTAGTGACGGTACACATACACTTTGTTACCTGTTATATCAGTAACATTTATTTAACAAAACAGCGTACAGCATACTTGTTTCCATTTCCGGTAGTGGATTATTTGTTTTGCTTGATAGTAGTTTAGTTGAATAAAATCCGACACTTTGCAACGAATCGCAAAAAAAAAAAAAAAAAAAAAAAAAAAAAAAATGAACGACCCTGTTACTCGAAGGGAACTAGAGAGAAGGCTCGACCTTCTTCAAAGAAAAATAAGGATGACTGTGATGGGGATGGAAGAGGAACTACTGTCCTTGAATGTGTTTTTATCCTTGGAAAAGGATATAGAAGGATGGCTAGAGGAGCTAGAGGGTGTGTCTTGGAGTATGGAGGAACAACTTGCTGCCGAAGAGGAAGCTGAATCGCTTGTCGAACTATTTCAGGCTTCTTTTAAATTTAAGAGAGAGGTGCGACACCGACTGGGGGTTGTACGGGCAGTCAGTGAAGGAAATACTTCAGAGGTCCCTATAGAAGATAGGAGGTCCCCCAACGTTGAACCAACCTTCAACACTCATAGTCAGGAAGCCACTAGTATCCCAGACCCAACCAAGTCCTTCAACCCAACTGCACATTCTTCCTTTTCAGTAGAACCTTTTAAAATCAAACTGAAAGGGCAACATTTCAGTGAAAGGGATTTTGAAAGAAATAGAAGAAGTTTTAAGGACTTTTTCACCAAGTTTGAGAATTGCATGATGTCAATACCATCGGCAACAGAAAATCTGTATTTTTTTAGGTGTTCTCTTGAGGGTAGAGCCCTTCAACTTATTGACCACCTTTCAGTTTCCGAAGACAGTTATCCAGTGGCTCTAAAATTGTTGAAGGAACGATACTTAGATGAGAAAGAAATATGTGGCGAAATAATCCAAGGTATATTAGATTTTCGCTTGGAGAATCCTAAAGATTTGGTAGGGTTGAAGGACTTCATGATAAAAACGCAGGCGGATGTATGGGAACTTAGAGCATCATACAGCTGTGATTTATATGATGACATGTGGGCAGGTGCCATAATAATTTCTAAGGTATTGTTTGCAAAATTACTACCCAACATAAAAAATGAACTGATCAGGATTGCTGGAAAAACATACCCAACCTTGTCAGTAATCCTGTTGAAGACACCAGAAATTATTAAGCGGTTTTTGATTGTTAAGAAACCTGAACAGCACCCTGTGGCTAAGCTGAGGCCCCCACCAAGACTTAGAAAAGAAAAGGAAGATGAATCCCATTCTTCCCTAAAGGCTTTCAAAACCAAAGTGGAATCAAAATCACAAATATGTGAGTTTTGCAAGAAGCATGAACATTCTTCGGAAAGTTGTCCCTACTACATCTCACATGAAGCCCGGATTACAATGTGCAAGGAAATTTGGCTGTGTTTTATATGCCTAAAAAAGACACATAGGGGAGCAATGTGCCCTTTGAGAACAGCTAGAAATAGTAGCTGTAGCAGCTGCACTGTTAAGGGCCACGTGATAGCAATGTGCCGAGACAAGAGGGGCAAGGTGCATGTGGACACCTGTTTACATACGAATGATTACAGCTATGGTTTCATGTCGTCAGTAATAAGTATAGTGGTAGGAAAGAGAAATACTCAGTTGGAAATAAATTGTCTCCTGGACACCGGAAGTCAAAGGACCTACTTGGATACCTCTGTGCTGGAAAAACTGAATTGCCTTTCTACAGCTACAGAAAGTAGGTTGGAAGTGAAAACCTTTTTGGGCTCAGAAACAAGACCTTTTAAGGAGGCCTCTGTGGAGTTAAGACTTATCCCTGAGAAAGTTCACACTCTTCAAATTCTTTCCTGTGAATTGAATCTTTCACATGAGTTACTGGAGCTTCCGCAGATAGTTAAAAACTTGAAACGACATCGATTGGCAACTATATTAAAATTGAGGGGCTATTGGGAATTGACGCCATTCAATTCATAGAACCGTTTGAAATCGTCCCCTGCATGTACGGAGCCACTTTTTCCACTCCGAAAGGACTTGTACCCTTTGGCAACTGCCGTTGCTTCATGTATGAGAATCAACTAAAACAAAGGCACAAAGTAGAGAGAGGGGCAAAAATTAATTATACCTCTTTGTTGGAAAAAACACCTCTACTTTCAGAGTACAAAATTAATTTTGTGCTGAACCCAGTGGAGAAATACCTAGACCCATTAAAAGCTTGGTTTGAAGAAGGAAACGTCCAGAGAGGACTGGAAAGTATGTTTAGCATGGAGTCACTAGGGTTACCTGTCACAGAGGAATTCTCCACCGTGGATGAAGAGATGGTACAGAAGTTTAACAAACACTATATCCTACAGAGATGGCCGATACCATGTACAGCAGCCATGGTATGAAGACAAAGTGAAGTCTGTGCCTTCTAACCACAATGCTGCTCTTAGAATACCAGAAAGAGTAGTTAAAGACCTGGAGAAGAAAGATCTCTATGATCAATACTTGCACGTCTTGAAACAACAGGAAGACGAAGGAATTATAGAGGAAATAACAGTGACTCCAGAAGACTTTCAAAATTATATATGGATTCCGCACAGACTGGTACTCAAACTGGCTGATCAGACGACCACGAAGGTTAGACCTGTATTCAATTGTTCCTACAAGGGGGCAAATTCTATATCACTGAATGAGGCAGCCTATCCAGAAGTCAACCTAATGGGAGACATGTTGGAACTGTTGATTCGCTTTAGGACCAACAAATATGTGTCATTGGCTGACATAAGGAAAGCATTCCTTATGAATCGTCTAGACATGGAAAAGGACCGCAATCGTTTCTGTTTCTTTTTTAAAGAAAGGTGATAACTTGCATTGTAACAGATACTCTACCATCTTATTCAGTTTCAATGCAAGTCCCTTTATAGTAAATTATGTTTTGAAATATCATGCAGAAAAATTTCCATCAGATGAATGTTTCCAGGTACTCAGGTCGAACTTTTATGTGGACAATTTGGTGAAAACAGGAAATAACGTAAATACTCTATCTACGTTGTACACAACGGTGAAGGAGCGACTGCAAGAGGGTAACTTTGAGATACAATCCTGTAACTTCAACAGTGCAGTGTTACGAAAAAAGATGACGGCAGATGAAACTCTGTCATGGTTTGATTCTGGTGTGGATTACACCAGTCACATCTGGGTTAAGGGAGAAGTGAAGGACTGTAAAATGTATATCCTCATCTTTACCTGCATGTCTATCAGAGCTGTTCATATGGAACTACACCCAGATATGAGTGTATCTTCATTCTTACAGGCCTTTGTTCATTTCACAAATGCGAATGGAATCTCCTCTCACCTCTACTCGGACAATGCAAGGACTTTCATTTCTGCAGCCAAAATAATTGATAAGGGGTTGATCACTGATGAATTCAGGGAGAAGTTTGGTTCTAACCACCTTAAACATTGTACCATTCCACTTTATTCAGCTTGGTATGGAGGTACTTGGGAAAGGACGATCAAGACAGTTAAATCCTATCTATACAAAACTATAGGAAGGGGAAAGGTTGACTATTTTGGACTATTAACCATGTTATCTGATATCCAGTGGGCCATTAATAGTCGTCCTCTGACTTATAGAAGCTCTAATGAAATGGATTGCCTAACTCCGAACACTCTCATGAATCCAAATGTGGGTCAAGGTTTAATAATAAGGTTGGACAATGAAGAACTGGGACCAACGGAGCCAGTTAGCCGGATTGATTTAAAGAGGACTCTCCATCTTCGCAAAGAAAATTAAAAAAAATTTAGAAAGATGTGGCACGCAGATTACCTGTTGAGCCTTAGAGAAAGAACTCTGGAGTTATCTGACCCTTCCTTTAATAATGCCATCCAAACGGGC
>NC_136485.1:97490989-97493489 GCF_053919585.1 Euprymna scolopes
ATATATACATATATATACAGATATATATATACATATATATAGAGATATATATATATATATATACATATATATAGAGATATATATATATACATATATATAGAGATATATATATATATACATATATATATATATACATATATATATACAGATATATATATATATACATATATATACAGATATATATACATATATATACAGATATATATATATATACATATATATACAGATATATATATATACATATATATACAGGTATATATATACATATATATACAGATATATATATATATATATATATACATATATATACAGATATATATATATACATATATATATATACAGATATATATATATACATATATATACAGATATATATATACATTTATATACACATATATATATACATATATATACAGATATATATATACATTTATATACACATATATATACACATATATATACACATATATATACACATATATATATACATATATATACACATAGTTATATATATACATATATATACAGATATATATATATACATATATATACACATATATATACATATATATACAGATATATATATATATATATATACATATATATACAGATATATATATACATATATATACAGATATATATATACATATATATGCAGATATATATATATATATATATATATACCGATATGTATATATATACAGATATATATATACATATATATACAGATATATATATACATATATATGCAGATATATATATATATATATATATATATACCGATATGTATATATATACATATATATACAGATATATATATACATATATATGCAGATATATATATATATATATATATACCGATATGTATATATATACATATATATACAGATATATATATATATACAGATATATACAGATATATATATACATATATATACAGATATATATATATACAGATATATACAGATATATATATATATACAGATATATACAGATATATATATATATACAGATATATACAGATATATATATATATACAGATATATACAGATATATATATATACAGATATATACAGATATATATATATACAGATATATATCTATATATACAGATATATATATATATATATACAGATATATACAGATATATATATATACAGATATATATATATATACAGATATATATATACAGATATATATATATATACAGATATATATATACAGATATATATATATATATACAGATATATATATATATATATTCATATATATATATATATATATATATATTCATATATATTTATATATATTCATATATATTTATATATATTCAGATATATATATTCAGATATATATATATATATATATTCAGATAGATATATATATATATTCAGATAGATATATATATATATTCAGATAGATATATATATATATTCAGATAGATATATATATATATATATATTCAGATATATATATATATATATTCAGATATATATATATATATATATTCAGATATATATATATATATATATATATATATACAGATATATATATATATATGTACATATATATATATATGTACATATATATATATATATGTACATATATATATATATGTACATATATATATATATATATGTTCATATATATATATACATATATATACATACAGGTATATATATATATACAGGTATATATATACATATATATAGATATATATATGTATATATAGATATATACAGATATATATAAATACAGATATATATATAGATACAGATATATATATATATATATACAGATATATATATATATATATATACACAAACAGATATATATATATATATATATATATATATATGACGACCGCAACGTCCTGTCAGACGAGTGCCACTCTCTCAGATATTAAAAATCCATGAGCCCAAATGCCTGAGGGAGTATCTATACAAATATTATGTTACATAGTCTTAGCTTTGTATGACAGCTAAGTCTCTCTCTCGGTTCAAAATGGTCAGATCCAGCAACAAGCAAGAGCAAGATAGCCAGCAACAAATAAAACTGCAGACCAGCGTAATGCGGGTAATGGTCTTCCGCTTTATGGTTTTTTTTTAAATCAGAGATTTGCTTCTCCTAGATAGGTTGCCTTCACCACGGCCTACGGGAGCCCTCTCCACCCCAACACACACACACACACACACACACACACACACACACACACACACACACACACAAAATATACACGGTGCTAGTTGGCCGTTGACCCAGAAAAAGAGTTCATTCGCCCTTTGGAAGGACTTGTTTTGGTGAGGTGGGGCGGCTAGTCTCCCTGAAGGATTATATATATATATATATATATATATATATATATATATATATATATATACAGTGATGATCATATTTATTGGCACGGTAAAATAAAAGTGAAATTTTGTCTAATAAATTCTAAAAAAGGGATTAAATTAAAGAAAATAACAAAGTATATTATGTATGTTTAACTGGCCTT